>NC_064811.1:67777864-67924740 GCF_023721935.1 Panthera uncia | reverse complement strand
CTTCCTTCCTTCCTTCCTTCCTTCCTTCCTTCCTTCCTTCCTTCCTTTTGATTCAAGACCCTGGTCACCACACCTGGCTTCAGTTCACTTGTAACTGGGGCAGGGTCCACCTCGGGCCCCTCAGCCTGGGATACTGGGCACACGCCTGCGGGTGCCTGTGGGGTCCACTTGCCCGCCCCAGGTGTGCGATCAGTTGGGGACCCTCGTCCAGGACACCTTCCCACGGAAGAGAGGGCTTGAGAAGCCCCTTGTGGGGGTCCCTAAAAGCCCTGGGGTACTATCTGCCCTTGACACTGCCGTCCCCAGGACTGACCCACTCCTGCCGAGGCACTTGACAGAGTGGCTTCACAGAGGAACGAAACCGGGGTGTCCAGGGCAGAGCCAAGCATAGGCCACCCCTCTTTCTTTCCCACCTCGAGCTTGCAGGCTGACTGCTGAGCCTCGGAAGCCCGCCGGTACGGCCCACCGAGGCCCAGGGCGCGCCCTCTGCAGGCCGTGCGGTTTATTCCGGCGTTCAGGATCTTGGTCCAGGCTGCCTCCACTGAGGCCGAGCGCGCCCCCTGCAGGCCGGGCAGGCCTCCGACGCTCCGAGCGCTGTCTGCCCCTTCACTGCTGCCCCCTGGGGGAATGGTCGGCTCTTTCGGGTCTCCCGAGGTCACGGAGCCGCAGTGAGGGGGCGGCGGTTGCCGGGTCTCTCAATTCTTAGGCAAGTGTGGGCCCTCTTCCCTGAGCTCGGAACCGAGACGCCCGGCTCTCGCTTCCGCGCAGTATTGTTTTCCCTTGGTTGGCTTTACGATGAAACCATAAAGGCCACCGCAGCTATGCCGGACCTCACCATTTAAAAAGGGCTATTAAACGATACATTTAGAGAAATGTGTGCACGCGTGTGTGGATATATTTTCACACATACATAACACACACACCTGATTCTTCCCTGGCCATACTCTCCTCCTTCCTGCCTCTACCTGCCTCCTCTTGCAGTTCCCACCAGGTATGTTCTAGAACAGATACAGGTTGCCTGCGCCGTCCACCAGCTGTCCTGAACATCCGTTACAAATCTCCGTGAGGGACGAAAACATCTGTTCGGGCAGAGGCTGGACGCCCTGGCGGCGGGTGCGGCGCTGCGGGGACGCACCCCACCCCTGCGTGGCGCCAGGGGAGAGGGCCCCTGCCGGTCGCAAATGATTTTCGAAACGGCAGGTATCCTTAGCTAAGGGCACAGCGACACCTCCCGAAATGCGCGAGGCGGGGCGTTGCGTTCTCTCACGCCCTACTCTTCCCACCTTGGCCCTTTGTTCTCTCCCCACCTCCTACTAGGCTCGGGGTGGGGGTCTTTCCTCCTCCACTGGGCTCGTCCGCTGGAGGTGAAGGTTTGCACCCGCGCCCCTGTTCCGCGAGCGCACGGACCCCGTGCGGGTGGAACAGCGAGGCGTGGTGGCGGCGCTATGCCTGCGTGGAGCGTGGGCGCTGCCCGGTCCTGGCTGGGAAACCCCGCGGGCGAGCGCTTTTGAGCAGTCTCTCGAAAGACAGGGAGGGAAGGCAGGGCCGCTGTCGGTTACAAATAAGTTTTATATTGTTTGTTTATATTTTCCTAGGTAGTACACGCACAAGAGGAAAAGAAATTTAAACAGGACGAAAGGACGCACATGCAAGCAGGTATTTGAATATATTCTCTTGGGTACCTTATCTAAGGAGTGTCTGAGCTCTTGGGCTCAGAAAGACTCTCATAGGCCCATGTGCCCACAGACCCAGGAGGGTCATCTCCTGAATCATCCACATCCCCAGACAATTTCTCATTTGATAGTTTTTCTCATCGCCTCTGCTCAGCAGCAGTTCGCCTTGCGGTTCCTGGGAGAGCCGCCACTTTTCCTGCCGGGTTCTAGTCGAGAGTAACTAGCCCTCTGTAACTTTCGAAATGAGGGCTCCTGGTATAAAACGCTCATTATTGACTACCCTGATGTCTAATGTGGGTGGGGGGGGCATATGGGGGAGGGGTGGATTCATTTTTCTTTTTCATTTCCCCCGATTCCATTCACATTGAGCGTTACGAATGGTTAATAATATATAGTTTGCGACCGTAATATGGGAACGGATTGGTCCCAATAAATGTCACAAGATATAAGACAAAAAAGTACCCTGTAACTGTATGCGGGACTGTATTGCTCCCGGTTTTGGCTACGGATGCACTAAAATAACCTGTTAACACACACCAAAGTGCATCCCTATAATAACCTCCTCAATCATTTATTAAAAGTCGTGTCAAGCAGGCCCGTATAATTCATTTCTATGCAAATATATCAATGTCAGGCCATTAGTGTATTGCTCAGGTTTTTATTAAAGTGCATTCTTTTTAATTCAGCCCCGTAAAATACGAGCCCCATTGCTCAAGAATTATAGCAACTATTAGAGTAACATATGGGCAACATGCACTCAGAAAATAAAAACCAACAGATAAAGTGGCAGGGTCACATCGCAGGAGCAAACACTTAACAAAATGACAGCGGGGTAATAGATTTTTCTCCCAGGGCTTTTGGCGCAAGGGTGTCATGGGCACCCACACCTCGGAAAAGGCAAGAGGCTCGAGGTCACTCTGCCCTGTCCCAACCCCAGAATCAGCCCTGGATAGATACCCTCAGAGTTAGGAGAGGGAAAGCTTCCAGAGCTCCTCTGTAGCTGGCCTCCATCTTTTGGCTCCAGGATTTCAACATTCACCAGAGAGAAATGTCAATGGAGAGTTTATGGTCAAAACCCATTCTTTCCCTCTCCAAATCTCTCTTTGTCGCTCTCTTTCTCTCTAGCTCTCCCCCTGCCCCCATCAAGGCTACTTCTCAGTCCACACTAACCGCACTTGGAGCCTCACCCCACTTCAAGTGCTTTCTGAGATGCAGTTTTCTCCCGGTCGGAAGATCGGGAAGGAGCAAGCGATGCCCAAGAAGGCCCGGGGACTTGCTGGCAAAGTTCCCTCTGGTGTGTAGAAAAGCCTGGGGGGGAAGTTTCTATTGAAATCGACACCTCCTTTAAGCTTTCGATTCAGAAGAAACATAGGTGCCCCCTGCTGGCTCCACCCCTTTCTGCACCCCCACCCCCGTCCACCCCCACCCCGGACCGCGCGTTTTCCTGGTTAGAACGCTTTGCTATAAATTTTGCTAGACCAGGGAAAGCGCTAGGCTGATCCCGGAGGGACTTTGCAATGTTACGTACGCAAGACAGACTGGGGGCGATAGTGGTGTCCCGAAACTCTTCAGCTAACGCCCGGGTTTAAGGTGGATAAAGGGAAGCGTGGGCGGACACCGATCCGTAGCAGCGGCTGACAAATCCACTGAAGAAGTCAGCAGCATCAAATTCAGTTTTTTATTTTTAATTGCCATTAGAACAATCAATTTCCAGAGGCCTAACAATAAACCTCAAATCCAAAACACAACACAGCCCTCACAGAAAAATAGAGAGAAAAGGGGAAAAAACTAAGAACAATCTCCCGGATTTAATGAGAGAGTCGCCCACATCCTCATCACCCCAGCATGGTAATTGAGCAGATCTATTAACTTGTTACACTAGATTTGTTTAAAGAGACTATTACACAGTCATTTAATCAATTTGTTACACTGGAGGTCCTGACTTATGAGACACTTGCCTTATGATTCCTTAATGACTGAATTAATTTGTTTTAATAAAACCAACATTGTGTACAAGTACATTTCTAGAAATGTAATTTTGGAGACAGAACAGTCCAATGCTTCATCTGATTAGGTCCTTTCTATGGTTTATCAAAGTCTGTAGTTTCTGACATAGCTGCTTGTATGGAGTATTTTTCTTTTTTATAGCGCCATTAATTTAATATGGATCATTAGTTCTTTATACACATGCATGTTCTGACAAATGTACCCAATGAATAATGCAGCTAATGTGCTTAGGCCCAAATGCATCACATCATAAACAGAGGCCTCTGCAAAAATAACAACAATGAAATAAAACACCACCTCTGGTCACCATGGTCATCATCAGAGTAACATTTTGTTATACTTAAGTCTTGTTTTGCAGAACAAGACATGTTTGGCCCTAAGACTGCATCAACATAGCCAAGTAGGTCTAACTATGTAGTGAACACAAATAGATTTATGGTGAATTAAGGTTGTCTTGAGAGCAGATGCAGGACAAGAAAATCGGTTTTGCTCTTGATGGAAACTGACGTGTGTAGAATAAAATGTAAATAAACAGAAAGTCCCCAAGAAAAGGGACTTGATGTTATTGATTATGTAAAATAATTAGAACATTACAAATGATAATGCACTACAAATAGTTGGCATTTATGGCTAGATTTTTTTTGCAGGAAGAAACGATTTAGGCTCTGAAACACCGCTTGAAAAATGGGGCGTGATCTGAGGGGCAATACAAAAATTAATAATGGAGGGATTGGAATGATCAGTTTGTAACCAATAACTGATATAAATGATAACTGAATGAGCCTGCTGCAGAGCTAAACATTTGAGCTTAGAGGAATACAAGGCGAGTGATGGCCCTACATGATCACTGGAGGCATAAAGTGCTTCTGCATAATGTAACCATGCACAGATGCCAGATATTGACTAAATAGCTTAACAATTATTACAGGGAAGAGGGAGAAGCTGGATATATTTCCAATAGGATGATGCTTTACAAATCTTTCTTAACAATGCTGGACAGGCAGGCGTTTGAACTTGATTTCATTTTGAAAAAGACTCTAGACTACACACGTATTAACAGTATATTTGAATGCTTTCATGTCTTCCTTTTGTTGTCCTTTTGAAATGGAAATGGACATTAAGGTGATGAATGGAATTTGTAAGTAAAAAAGATACAGCTACTTCTGCTGTATCAAGAGTAATTATGATTATTACATACAATGAAACTCAACTTAGACTTGTATGAGTAGAAAGAAACCTGCTCTACTGATAGTGTGACCACCACCCCCCTCAAGATTTCACTAAGAGGTACAAAAAATCAAATGTAGTTGTATCGGGGCGCCTGGGTGGCTCAGCCGGTTAAGCGGCCGACTTCGGCTCAGGTCATGATCTCGCGGTCCGTGAGTTCGAGCCCCGCGTCGGGCTCTGGGCTGACAGCTCAGAGCCTGGAGCCTGTTTCAGATTCTGTGTCTCCCTCTCTCTCTGCCCCTCCCCTGTTCATGCTCTCTCTGTCTCAAAAATAAATAAACGATAAAAAAAAATTAAAAAAAAAAAAAAAAGAAATGTAGTTGTATCTACTGGCTTTGGTTAAACAATGTGTGTAATATTATACATGGTTGGGATTCTCTTTTGAAACTAATTTTCCCAGTGTGATTCTGTTGATCAAAGAGGCTATTTTTGAGCCATTCACCCTAAAGTTTGTCGATAACATGGAGGGTGTCACCAGAGTTTTGGTTGTTGAAGCATAAACATTTGTAAAACAAGAAAGAGTTTTAGAAATCATACAGTTCTACAGTTCTGACATTTCCACAAGCTACATTTATCTTTTCCCTTTCATCATAGCTCAGTGATTTCTCTGCCTGAGACAGGAATGTTTATGATGATAAATCAGTGTTGTTTAATTAGATGCATCTTTACTTCATTTTAATGTTAGCTGGAAATGTATTTCTTTAGTTTATAAAAATGAATAATTTAATCACTTCCTGGTATAAATATGTGGCAAGAGACCAAAAATCAATGTTGGATCCTTTTTGGAATTTTTTGATTTATTCTGAATTCTTTATGTAATACCTTACTTGCTTTGACAAATGAATTTTATGCATTTCTTCCTATTTATAAGCAGGTAATCCAAAATATATTTGCTATTTATTACAAAGTAAATGAATATGACCTTTTGTCCATTTCACCAGATGCTATTTCTGACCATCTCAAAAAGCTGGTTTAAAGTCAACAACATGAAGCATTTGAGGTCACAAGATCAGCTCAAGGTCATTTTAATACTGGCAAAAGGTTAATTAGATCACTGCATTAAAACAGGAATAGACTTTTACTCAACTTCATCTGAATAAGCATAGGCAATCTTGCCTTACCCTTTAAGGTTTCCTTAGAGATTGTAGCCCATTTCTTAGAATGGTAAAAATAACTTTTTGGAAATATAACTTTTAAGTTTCCCTTTCCCAAATTTTAGCAATATTTGTCACTTTTTGGGCGCTCACTACATACCAGACACTAAGCAACAGACTGTACACATCTTCACATACTTTACATCATCTCATGTAATCCTATCAATTACCATACGAAGTAGGTATTATTATGATGCCCATTTTACAGATGAGGGTACTGAGCCTCAGAGAGATTACTTACTTGACCAAGATTAACAGAAGTATTAATCTGGATTCAAACTCAGGCTCTAAATCAGTTAAACTGCTTTATGCTCCCTTTATGGACATATTACACATAATTTTAAGATGCTTTATTTATAAACTCTTTCTCATAATTTTAGACTCCTATCTTAATTTGCACCTATACTTTCATATAGTTTAACATGATAGAAGGAGAAGGCCTAGCAAATGTAGATAGCTACTTGGTTCTATGATAAATAAGTTTTTGTAGCTAACTCACACAAGAATTTAATAAACAAGTATTGAGTAGGATAATATCGGGGTTGTTTAATTAAAACTGTCTCATGGTGTGTATGACAGTTAACACCACCAAATGTAAATGGCCTGCCTGATCTCTGCAGTTAGGAAGTCCTTTGTGGCAACTAAGTGAGATGTAAGAGTAGATCACAGGATGCCCATTACAGCCATGGTAAAGTAATTTGCTGAACGATTCCTTCTGGCTCCTGAAAAAAAAGATTTGTAATTTCCAGGGACAGTTTCTTATGGGACTCTGTCACTCCTATAAACTTCTTTCTTAATAAATTGACTGGCAGACTGTTAATTATATCATATTAGCTCACACGGGTGCCCCCCAAACAAAAAATTACACGGGTGTTCAGTGTAATTTTGAAAGTTTCAGATAAGCATCCTACTTCACTGTTACTTTTGTTAGTAACTGGGAGGATTTGTTATTCAGACTCCATACCTCAGCACTGTTTTGTTTTTTATTTGTTTCATCTACTTTCCCCTTTTGGCTGGACCAAATCCTTTGAAGGGAAAAGTACACATTTTGTTCTAGTGTTTCTTCATCAAGACTGTTTTTCTACCTGGCCTCTGGAATGCAACTTTCTGGGACACATGCAGGTCACAGATTGCAGGGACAAGCTGCTTATATTTAGAATCAATTAGAAATATATTTGGAAATAGTTAGACAATAGAAATATTTCTATTTCCAGATGGTCAGTATTCATTATACACTGTGGAAGATTTTTTTCAGGGGGATGAATCTGGACTGAGAGCAATGGAAGTTTCCTGTTCTGCCTTCCAAACAGCTTTGTCCTTCTTTGAGTGCCTCTGAAGTTGGACAGTCTCTGGAACAAGGTTAAAAGTAAAGAAAAGAGGAGACAAGCAAGGTCAGTTAGACATATAACTTAATTTCAGGGCCCAGCATAGTTTTTTTTTTTTTTTTTTTTCCTTTATGAATGACAAAATTAAGGTAATGCAATGAATATACCCATCACTCAGATTCTGGAATTATCCTGATTTCTAACATAGAACTTAATTCTCATATATTAAATATGACAAAATCTAAAATCTGCTCTAAGGCCTGCCATCTAAAATGTATGGTCTCTCAATCACCATTGCCAGCTAAAGATTTCATCTGCAGCATGATGGACCACAGAGGCAGCAAATCCTATCTCCAAATTCCATGCGTTCAGACTTGATATAAGTGGTACTTCGTTAGTACTTTTCAGCTCTTGGTCACTACTGGTAGACTGGTGGCCCTTGGTTTAGGTGAGCCCTAAGACAGGCTGCCCCCATTGTGAGATCTGGCTGTAAAATTACAAGGCAGAACTTGTACCTAAGAGTGGATCTGGACTTTCTTCTTAGTTTTTGCCATGGTTCTACTTTGAGATCTAGGCCTTTTGTACGGGACTCTTATGAGGCATCATGTCCCAAGTTTTTAGACTGTACTGAGGCTCCAGATTGCATATGAAAATGTTGCATCTACTTGCTTTATGGCTAACGGCATAGCTAAATTAAGTGAGATAATATGTAATGTGCCTAACAAAGTAAGCATGCAAAAATTGGTAGCTGTTGGGGTGCCTGGGTAACTTAGTTGATTAAGTGTTCAACTCTTGATGTCAGTTCAGGTCTTGATCTCACAGTTCATGAGTTTGAGCCCCCGTGTCAGGCTTCTCTCTGCCCTTCCCCCACTCTCTGTCTCAAAAATAAAGAAACATAAAATAATCTTTAAAAAATTGGTAGCTGTTATTATTATTGATATTACTACTATGACCCTCACAGTTACAATTTTTTCTCCACCTTTATTGAGATATAATTGACATATAACATTGTGTAAGGCATACAGCGTGATGATTTCTTACACATATAAGATTAATTATATTAATCTCACATAATTATCATTTTTTGTTGTTGCTATGGTGAGAAAATTTAAGATTTACTCTCAGCAACTTTTTTTAATAAACTTTTTTTAATGTTTATTTATTTTTGAGAGACAGAGAGAGAAGCAGAGCACGAGTGGGGGAGGGGCAGAGAGCGAGGGAGACACAGACTCTGAAGCAGGCTCCAGGCTCTGCGCTATCAGCACAGAGTCTGACACGGGGCTCGAACTCACAAACCATGAGTATAGTTGACCTTGGTTTGACCTGAGCCAAGTCAGAGGCTTAACTGACTGAGCCACCCAGGCACCCTTCTCTTAGCAACTTCCACCTATATGTGAGATCATATAGTATTTGTCTTTCTCTAATTTATTTCACTTAGCATAATGCCTTCCAGGTCCATACATGTTACTGCAAATGGTGGGACATCCTTCTTTTTATGGTTGAATTATGTTCCGTTATAAATACATGTATATGTTTATATATATATTTCACATTTATATATCCATAAATACATGTTTATAGATATACTATATAAAACATTTTCTTTATCCATTCATTCATTGATGGATACTTATGTTGTTTCCATGTTTTGGCTATCGTGAATAATGCTACAGTGAACATGGGGGTGCAGGTATTGCTTTGAGATCTTGTTTTAATTTCCTTGGGGTATATACCTAGAAGTGAAATTGCTGGATCATATAGTAGCTCTATTTTTAATTTTTTGAGGTACCTCCAGACTGTTTTCCATGGTGGCGATACCAGTTTACATCCTCACCAACAGTGCACAAGCATCCCCTTTTCTCCACATCTTCACCAACACCTGTTATCTCTTGCCGTTTTGATTTTAGCCATTCTAACAGGTATAAAGTGATATCTTATTGTGGTTTTGATTTGTATTTCCCTGATGATTAGTGATGTTAAGCACCTTTTCATATACCTGTTGGCTATCTGTATGTCTTCTTTGGAAAAATGTCTATTCAGATCCACTGCCCATTTTTTAATTGAGTTATTTGTATTTTTGCTATTGAGTTGTATGAGTTTTCCATTATTATTAATAAGGCCAGGTTGTAATAAGAACGACAATGGTCATTATGACCCTAATCAACTTTGACTCTTGGGCGTGACTTCTGATTTCTGAAGCGCCTTCCTGAGTACAGTGCAATGGCTGACATTTTATTTTTGGTACTCCATAGAAGCAAGTCAGTTTGAAGATGGGTCTCCCTCCTACCCACCATTTTATAGGATAGCAGTAAACATGGCTGTATCTCATTAAATTTAATGAGTCTTCATAAAATAACCATTACATTCTGAAGGTAATGAAAGAATAGCTTTGATAGCTAGTAAATAAACTACCAAAGGCAGTTTCATCACATTCTAGGGCTGCACGGGGTACAGGCAACATTGGAAAGGGGCTGTGGCCTTTTTCCAGTAAGACCTAGCCGGGGTGTGCCTGGCTTCACTGTATGAAAGCCCATGGAGCAATCTACATTTTAGCCAGAGTGTTTCTAGCTATGCTTCAGTTGTGAGATGTGATTAAATTGATTGGTTTAAAAATCTGCTAAAGGATTTTATGTATATCATGTCACTGATATAGAATTTGAATACTATTGTAGTAGGTTAGACTAAATAATTTATCTTATAAACATAGAGGTAGAGCAGATTGAATAGAGTATGCAAATTTATGTAAATAACCCTACAAATTCAGACTCTTCTGATCCAAGAGCCCTGGTACTTTATAAACAGGGCTGTAACACTGTAAATCAGGAGTTATTAACCTGTGGTCCATGGCCCAGTAGGGCCTGAATTTACATGCAAAATTGCATGCCTGTGTGTTTTTCTAGAGGGAGGATCCAGAGCTTTCATTATATTCTCAAAGGGGTTCAGCACCCAGAGTCTAAGAACCATAACATAGTATAAATATTCTAGATGGTCCTACTAAATCAAATCATATTTACACTCTGCTTTTCAGGAAGTGTTACTTAGTTAGAATGAATATCTGCTACTTATTTATGGTCCAACTAGAACTAAGAGTTCTTGACTTTTTAAAGAAATCCTTTAGTTTCCTTTGTAGACATATACATTTAAGAAATCCTAGTGTTTCATATACCTGCATTTTTCTACATTACTTTCCACTCCACAACACTCTTTCACCTTAAGTAGTTTCATAGTTCTAATTTTCAATCTTTATTTCTTGAAGTCATTTTTGATACCAAGCCACTGAAAGTTTTGGTCAAATGAAATCAGTCCAAAGAGAGACTAAACAGGAACAAAGATAAATCAACCTCTATATAAATGATCCTTTCTGGTGCTATGTGTTTTTTTCTTTCTAAGGTTGTTTTATCCACATTATAAGCTTCCTAGAGTAATCTAATCATTACTCAAATATTTCAGATTGACAAATGTAGCAGAAACACTAATGTCCCTGGATTATCCCTGTGAGATAAAGCACATATAAAATAGTTTTACCATTGTGCAAAATGAGATCCAAGGAAATGTGGAGACGTGTTTAGGACCCTAGAATCCAGGTCTCCAAAGGTACAACAAAAGCAGAGTCAGAATTTCAGAGTTGAAAGAGCTCTTTGACATTACTGAGTCATCATTCTTTAACAAGTTAGAAGATTTTGAGCTAGAACTCCAGTCTGCTAAATCCCAACCTTGAACTTGTTTATGACCCTGTATCACCAAAGGCGATTAGGTGTGTGTTTGGGATCAAAGTAAGCACAGAACTCACAGTGCACGCCAATTCAAAGATAATTTCCAACTTGGCAATCCTCCCCCCACCCATGAGTGTGTGTGTGTGTGTGTGTGTGTGTGTGCGCGCGCGCGCGCGCACGTGTGTACACACACACACACACACATACACAAATATAAATATATAAAAGCCCAAATGTGTACAGTGCTATTTATATACAGTTAGAATGAATTATTTCCATTTCTTGGATCCCAGCAAACTTCTTAAAAGCAAAATCTTCTTTATTTAATAGTGCCTAATTGTCCTCAAAATGAAGACATTCTGGGTCAGGGATACTCTGAAAGTGTCACTGGAGCTAGTCACAACTTTTTTATTGCTTTGAAAATAATAAACTGAGTGGACATATCAGAGGTACCGAAGATCTATATATATATATATATAGCCTTATAACTTCATCACGTTGGGATATTTAACATCATAAATAGTGGATGCCTAGCCTCATATTGATGGACGGATGGTAATACTTGAGATAATGTTTATGAAAGTATTTAGAAGCTACATGTCTCTTAAACATAGGTCGTTACTAATCTGAAAAAACATTTTTCACTCTTGATTAAACAAATGTAAAAGAAACCCTAGTGTCTTTTCTTTTATAAAGTGCCTGTGAAACATGGTGAGAAAATCCACAGCATTCCCTCAGTTTATGGAATGAGCAACATCCTCATCTCTTAGGGATCAGAGAGGATTCCAAATCCTGGAGCCTATGGATTTTTATTCTCCATATCTTCTCTTGCTTCTTGTGGTTCCTAATGAGAACATCTACTGGGAAGTTGAAGGCCGAGCATAAATTCTGATACTGCAGGGGGTGAGCTCAGCTGACCGATCCTATTAGGCATTCTCAATGCCATGTGGAGAAAATGCTCAGATGCCTCTTTTTGGCTTGGGCTGATTAATGAAGCTGTGGAAGACTTTTCATTTAATCTTTAATCTTTTTGTCTCTCTATAGTTCCTAACCTGTTGAATAGGTCACTACCTTAAAACAATGCATTTTTAAACTGTTAAATAAGCTTGAAGTGTGGGACAGTTTTAGAGTCACAGGATATAGTTTGACTATTACATTAGCAATTAGAATTTAAAAGTAAGAATAGATTTTTGTTAGTCCTTAGAACCTGTCCTTAGAACCATAATCAATGATAAAAAAAGGTACTAAATACTTACAAAGAGGGGATTCCTGCCTTGCCAATGAAAAATTTCCTCCCAATATTTCTATTTTTATCTCTTTCCTATCTTTGGAAGAAGGCATAGAGATGTGACCCATTCACAAATATAGACTCACATTAACACCAGGAGGCATAAACATGGAAAGCAGTGAATGACCTTAGTAGTGAACTGTTGTGTGTGTGTGCTGCAAACTTTACTTACACATAAAATAATTATCATTATTTTATTGTAGCATGGTTATAATTTTTGTTACATTATAAATATCACAGATCTAATTTTTTTTCTACTACCACAGCAGTTTCTGAAGACATGTAAACCCATAGTGTTATTACTCTCTAATCTAGTTGAGGTGATGAAATAGTGCCAAAACTCTCATTGCAATTTCATTAGCATATTCATGAGTCGCACTTTTGCAGTGTTGCAGAAACAACACAAATTGGTTTGTGGATTGTGAACTCCCCCTTCTTCTCCTCTCCAGGAGCACAGTCTGTGGATTAGCAAATCAAGTTGGCCCACAAACTTCTGAGCACTGAATTGCATAAGTTTTTGCCTCTGCCTTTTATTTCCATATTTTATGATTCTTCTGTTATTGAATGCCATATGAATGGACATACTGCCCAATACAAGAACAAACGTTGGGGCTGAAATGGCTTGGAGAAATGGAAGTTCTGGAAAAGCCAGATTAAATTGCCCTGTTAGAAGAAAACTTTAGTTTTTTAAATTGTTCTTGATGTTTGTTTTCTTCCTTTTTTCTTGTGAATGGGGGTTAAGAGAGCATGTGTAGTTTGACTGAAACTGGCTTGCAGTCTACCAACACAGTTTTCTTCCTTCTTTGGCACACAGATAGACCATGTTTTCCAGCCCTACCCCCTTGTATTTAGATGTGACCATAGTACTGAGTTCAGGCCAGTGGAATGTGGGTAGAAATGATGCATATCACTTGTAGGCCTGATCCAGAAACACTTTCTCCATGATGTTCCATCCTCCCTCTTGCTCCAGCTACTGGCTAGATGTTTATTCTTTGGGAGACACTGATGGCTAATAGTTGAAGATGACAACATTTATCAGTTTGGGTCCCTGAATGATTGCATGGAGTTCCTGCTCTCCCTTCCTCCCTGAACCTGATATTTCTGAGAAAGAAATATCCTTTGTGATAATCCATTGAGATTTCAGATTTTAAATGTTAATCAGTTAGCATTATATTGACTGATTCACTGGTATCTTTATTATCCAGATTTTGTGCTGTTTAAGAAATTCAGTTGCTGTTATTTAAATTTTTATTTGACACGAGAAGTGGAACTTTGAGGATTAAAACATATGGCTCATTTCTGCTGTTTGCTGTATTTTCTTGCTGTGGTTATGTCTTTTGGCTTCTTTGTGACCCATTTTTACTAATTACATGCCCTAAAGGGACATTATACAATTAACTAAACCCAGTTCTTCAATCTCTCATAGTAAATTAAGCGTTGAGGGAAATATTTGTGAACATGTTCAAGTAATAGATAGAATGCTGAAGCCCACCTGTTAGTTAACTAGAAAACTATAAAAGTCAGTTTAATTTTTAAAAAAATTTTTAATGTTTATTTATTACAGAGAGACAGAGAGAGACAGAGCATGAACATGGGAGGGGCAGAGAAAGGGGGAGACACAGAATCCAGGATCCAGGCTCTGAGCTATCAGCACAGAGCCCGAAGCAGGATTCGACCTCACAAACCGTGAGATCATGACCTGAGCCGAAGTTGGATGCCCAACTGACTGAGCCACTCAAGTGCCCCCAAAAATTCAGTTTATCTCAGCATCCAACATATTTCGGAAGTTAAACACTAGGAATATTGATAATTAAAAAAATTTTATGTAGCACTTTTGGCTTTTAACACTTCCACATAATAATGTATAGAATAATGAATGTTTGCTTAGATCTTTGAAAGATTTGGATAAGAAATTTTTCTGAAGATGAAACATGCATTTTTAAGTTAAAAATCTCTGTCATAGTAACAACAATCACACAGTGCTATCGCATTGAAAAATATATCTCACTCCTAACCTTACTAGGTAGCTAGGGAAAGTTACTCAAGGTGACTAGCTCTTCTTTGCTAATACTTATATTGCTTTTGATTTATATGTTGTGCTGTTGTGGTAGTTTCAAAAAATGTGAAGCCATCTAGGCTTTGTGTGGGTAGTTAAAGATGGGAGATACCAGGGCACAATGAGAAATTTATTATTGAAACCGCAAGAGTAGATAATCACAGTTGGGGCTGGTACTGACAAAAGACCACTATTTCTGGACTTTTTCTAGCTTATTTGAGAAGGTTAGGTAGAAATCTGAATGAAGTTTAAATATGTTATAAAATCTTTTTGATATCTCTAACCCTAGCCAAGAATCCATTATATTTAGAATTTAGAGGGTTTTTTGAACAGGTGACAGGCAATGTATGAGGTACCCCAACCATGTTTATATACATTTGAATTATAAATATGCTTTATTTAATTTTTCCATGGGAAGATTGCTATGGACGCCTATTCACATGATATGATACAACATAACTGATTTAATTAAAGCTTGTTTTCTTGGCTTGCAGTCTCTCTATATTGGAGGGATTGCTTTTTCCATGGGAAAACTCTATCAGTGGATAACACGATTTAAGAGACAACTACAAAATACATTCCCTTTGCTTTTTTTCAGGCTTCAATCCATCTCTCAATTTAAGTATGGAAATACTGCTTGTCAAATACTTCTTGACACATGGATTTTACAACAAAATATCAGCGCACCTACTGCTTGGATTTCTAACTCATTTATTGTACAATATACAGCTAATCCAATCTACTGCTGCAAACGTGGTTTGTGCAGTTATGCTCGGCTACAGCACAATGGTTTTCTTTGAACTGGAGGGTTTTCTGAGGTTTTATTTTCCTTCCTTGGGCAGAAAAACATAGATGAGACCTTGCTTACTTGATAAAAATGACGGTGTTGAGTCCATTGTGTGGGAGAGTGGGGTTTGCAGAACTGATAAGCTCCTGTTACCTTTGGGACCATGAAGACAGAGTCTTCTGAACCTTAAGCAAAGAATCTGGGGAAGCATGGTGCAAGAACTCAGAGATGATTCATAAGGAAATGTCTGTAAAACTCTTGCAGAAAGATGCTATAAAGGAGAAGAAATTATTTTACTTGATCTGTGGCGCTATTGGTAAGCCAAGTTAAAGTGGAGGAGAAACAAGTGTTTAGAACTTGCACTGAAAAAAGATAAAAAAGTATAGGGAAAGGGTCAGTTTCTTTTTCCTTTTTTCATTAGTTTTAATTTTAAGGATACTGTATGTTTATTGTGAGAGATTTATTTTCACTTCCCAGGGATAACCACTGTGAATTGATTAGTGTGTGGTCTGTCAGACCCTCTTCTTGCATATTTAAGCACATTAATTAAAACACAAAGGATCATCCTAGACATATGTTCTATCACCTGCTTTTAAAACATTCACCAATATATTATGACAGTGTATTCTTGTCCATACAATATAGTGTATGTGGTAGGCAGAATTCTTTTTTGTAAAGTTTATTTATTTTGAGACAGAGAGAGAAAGAGGGAGAGAGAGAGAGAATCTCAAGCAGGCTCCGTGCTGTCAGCACAGAGTCCAATGTGGGGCTTAAACTCACAAACCATGAGATTATGACCTGAGCTGAAAGATCATGACCTGAGCCAAAATCAAGAGTTGGATGCTTAACCGACTGTTCCACCCAGGTGCCCCTGTGGTAGGCAGAATTCTAAGAATAATTTACAATGACCCTGGCCTTTGCATAAACCCCTCCCCTTTAAGTATATGTGGAAACTCTGATTATAATGAGCTATCACTCCCTTGATTAGGCTATATTCTGTAGCAAAAGGGAGATTATCTGGGTTTTCCTTTAAAAGTAGAGTTTTTCTCTAGCAGATGAGCAGTAGATGTCAGAGAGACTTGTGGGGGAGCAGGTGGGGGATACACAGTGAGGAGGGTCCTGCCACTGGCCATGAAGGGCTCTGCTGATGAGATACTGTGACCTGCTTATGGAGGGGCCATGTGGGAAGGAGTGTAGGCAGCCTCCAAGAATTGAGAGCAGCAGGATAACGGCCAGCAAGGACATGGACACCTTCATTCAGCAATCATAAAGAATCGAAACCTGCCACACAACCCAAGTAGGCGTGGAAGACTTCTCTCCTGGAGACTTTTCAGTGAGACTCCGAGGAGAGGATCCAGCTATGTAGAGTGAGACTTCTGTCTTACAAAACCATGAGTGCACAAGTGGGTGTTGTTTGTGATCATTTGTTACACAGCAAAGGAAAACCGATACAGTATACATGACTACTTTTAGGCCTTCAGATTCCTCATCTATACTGACTTCAGAGAGATAAAAGACCAAACAAAATGAAGTTCAGAATTACAGAAATGTGATATTCATTCAATTATTTTTAATGACCACTATTATGTGCCAATCACTGTTCTAAGTGCTGGGATCCATCTGTGAACAAAACAGACAAAAATATAGGCAGTCAATCTCTTCAGAAGGGTGCACAGGAATTGTTAGTGTAGCAAGAACCCACATGGGTTTACCACTTTATGTATTACAATGCGTTTTTTTCATACATGTTTTTATTCTGCTTCTTACTGGAGTTTTCACTTGTCTTTTTACAAGTATGCAAACCAATTCTCTTGTCTTAGAAATGAAAGGACTCTATAAACTCAACTAGTTATTAATGGAATAACTGGGACTCTTTGTTGTCTATATTGCAAGGATGTGTTGTTAGTAATAACTAATATTTTCAGGAGTGTTTGCAATATGCCTGGTATTGTGTTGAGTGCTTTACATAGATTCTCTGATTTAATCTCAATAACCACTCTGTGAGGTTAACACAATATCTATCCTCCTTTTACAGATGAGGAAATTGAGAGTAATGAAGGCTTAAGAATTTTTCCGTGCTGAAGCTAAAATCCAAACCCTGGCAGGCTGACTCCGTGATCCGTATTCTTCATCACTAAGCTAACTGCCTTTCCAAGCCAACCTTACTGCGTTGGCCCTCCATGAAGACTGGCACACTAATGTTCTACTGTGTATCACTGTGGGGCTTATGTGTGTCCTAGTTTCTATGCCTTTTTGTATTTTTGCTAATGTTTCTTATTTTCTTGTAGGTTATTTTTTTAGTTCATGAAATATAGAGTCATAGGTGAAGAGAAAATTATAGTTTATATTATAGTTTTCATTAAGAATGTGTGACATAAGGAACAAGGGTCAAGCATCGTTAATCTCTAACAATGCCATCAAAAAAGGTTAGAAGGTTAGATTTATACCTCACCATAACTCTGTTCTCTTAGCAGCTTACTCTGAATTGTTAATCCATGAATGTACACTTCTCTCAGACAGATTATAAATCTTGGGGAGAAGGTCCATGTTTTAAACATTTCTGTCATATCTAGTATTGTTCTGGACACAATAACAGGTACATCTTCACTAAATTAAATCTCAACTTATCTCAAATTGCATTGAAATTACACACACACACGCACACACACACACACACACACACATATTTTCTCCAGCCTGTTTCATTTCTTGAAAGTAAGAATTTCCATGTTAGCTATCTTCCTTCCTTTGCTCTATAAAAACCTCTTTCCAATTTCAATTGGAACTCTGGTGTTCTAGGGTTTGATTAATGAGTTCATGTTTAAGCTGTCCATTCCATTTAAAATGATAATAACTTTGATTTTTTTTCCCCTTCACCCTTTGTCACTAAAACTAAGCAGTCTTACTTTAGAAAAGTTTAACCTCAAAGACTATGGCCTCAGCCACCCCATTCATTTATTATTGAAATAGTATTTCTCCAAGGCTTGCTTTTTTGTGCTGTGGGGACTAGAATTTTGTGCATAACTTATAATTTTGAATGAAAGTAAGATACTCTTGCTAATTTTTATTTACTCTGTGTCTCTTGGGTTGATGTTTAATATTTTTGTACTCTTGACTGCAGCAGAATCCTAGAAAGGCTCACAATCACTTGTAGGTCCATTAACTGGGCATTGATGTTCTGCCTAGTACTTTTTATGTATATTTGGAAATTTCCTTAACATACTATTGTGATAATATTATTTTATATCTGTTTGAAAACTACATTAAATTTTGTATATAAATGTTATTTGAAAGTTTTTTTTTTTCCTAGAAGAGGTAATAACTCTTTCAGAGAACAATTTCCATTGTAAGCTGTTATTTTTGGAAATCCAAATCAGATTTTGCCTTTGGTTGAAATTTTATAGACTTTGACTGAATGATAGAATCTCAGAGGTAATCCAATTCAAATTCCTCCTTTAATAGATGAATCAGGCCTAGAAAGGGCAAGTGACAGGATACAGGTGGGCCAGCTTCTTGAGCTGGGTGAAAATTGAAAGTTGGGTAAGGAAACTTAAGTCCTCTCAATTAAAGAAGAGACAATTGGGTTAAATATAGGAACTTGTATTATACTGCCATGACTTTTTAAATTTTTGTTTCTTTTCTTATAAAGTAAGAAAACTATGAGTCAAAAGACCACCATTTTAATTATCTTTAAAAGTCAAGAGTAAATAACTGGGTTTTTTTGTTTATTTGAAAGTGAAAAACAATAGGAATCAAAGAAAAAGTTACAAATGTTTGTTATCAAAGTAGATGAAGGTCTTGGAGCCCATGGGCTTGGCCCTCAAGAGGCTCTGATTCCCAGATAATGACCTGAAATTAGAAAGGAACTGTCTTCTCAATTCATGCATAAAACCAGGTATTTGACTACAGCTAAGAAATAATGTGTAAGTGCTAAATTGTATTTAGATATTCAATTTATCTAAATTTGGGGCATTATATACAGCTTTCAAAACGCCGTTAATATTGTTATATTAAAGTTTTGATTAATAGTTACTTTTATATGTAAAGGAGACAAAAATGTGATAATGTTTCTTTGGTTACCCAGTAGCTGAAAGCTTGGCTTTCCATACATCTCTTCTAGATCTGCTTGTCTTTTGGATCGGGTTTACTATAACTGCAAACAGAATATTTAAGAAGAATAAGCAACCTGTTTAATGTTGAATTTCTACACTTAAACATGTGAAGTGGTGATAGCAAATGTCTCACCCTAGAGAAGCTTATCTTCCACTCTCACACTTTTGATTCATGCACTGATGATATCTTTCCAAAGTTTCTACACTTTCTACAGTTATTTTACTAGTTTTCAATGTATAATGCCTCAACAACTTGTAAGAGCTTTCCTCCATTAACATTTTTCTAACTATTCTACTAAAACCATACTCACTTATTCCCACCCAATTTTTCCTTTTTCTTTTAAGTTAGCTTTTTATCCTTCCCCATTAATCTCAAAGTGACTCAATTTTAATAACAATTTTCATGGGAATATTATAAAAACCTTTTGGAAATTTAATGTCAAGATATCTCTTATGAACATTCCTTCTCCACAAAAGGTATTATTAGGTTCTTGTTATAGATGTCTTGTGATCATTTACATGGTGATCTCAACCCCTGTTGAACCTTCCCTTTAAGTCCTCTATAGAGTTGCTACATATTGTTTTTGCTCCTAATTATTAATGTTGCCTGAAATGTTTGATTTCAGGAATGGAAGAAGAGCAGTAGAGTGCAGTGGTGGCCAGGAGGTTAAATCTCACTGTTTTTAGAATGTTTTTAAGTTTTAAATTAATTTCCAAATTTCATATGTTGGGGGATTTCATATAAAATATTTACACTTCTTTTTTTTAATGTTTATTTATTTTTGACTGAGAGGCAGAGTGTGGGCAGTGGAGGGGCAGAGAGAGATGGAGACACAGAATTGGAAGCAGGATCCAGGCTCTGAGCTGTCAGCACAGAGCCCAATGTGGGGCTGGAACCCACGAGCTGCAAGATCATGACCTGAGCCAAAGTTGGATACTTAATTGACTGAGCCACCCAGGCGCCACTAAAATATTTACATTTCTAAGATTTCTATCTTGGGCTAAATAATCAGAAAGATGAAAACACTTATTTTGCATCCCACATGTCCGTAGTCTGTTGGAACTCTTGAGATGGGCCTCAGTTTACTTCAAGTCCCCCTGCTTATCCTTTCAACCTTCTAGGTTACCTGCCTGATCTAGGTGGAAGCAAATATTAGAGGCTTAAATGCATATTAAATAATTCTGAAATTCCCATCTCCCTATTTGTATACACCTTTAAACATCAATTTTAGTTCCCTCAGTCCCTGTTATTCAATCAAATGGATATAGAAATCTAGTCAGTAACTAAGAAAAGTGCTTAGAGTTCAGATTTTTTGAGCCTCCAGGTGAGGAGAGCCAATAACTTCCTTTTGTAACCAAGAGAAGATACTGTTATAAAAATTGCCTTGACTTGCTTTTTGCACTCATGATTGTGGTAAGAAAACCGTATTAGATCCATTGTGAGAAGCTCATAAAGATCTTTGTCTTTAAATGCTTCTTTCCTTTAGGCACATGTTTATCTAAAGATGTATTAAGGATATTAAACATTTTGGAAAAGAAATGTCAATCAATGAAATGACCTATTTATTCAAATTTAATAGAGCAAAAAGTTTTATACATGTGCTCTGGCCATGATAGGACTTGCCATGGTATAGAACTTGTCTTCCCACCATAAACAGCTAACAACCTGGACAAAATAAACAAATCTTTTCAGACATTGCAGAATCGAGACAACAGGTAGTCCGGGACTGTGATCCTTGAAAGAACAGAAAAATATGAGCCCTGTAAATGCTTCAGTCTCTAGAGGCAATTTTTAAATGGTGGCAGAGAAAGGAGGAACTCAAACATGGCACATTACATTTAGTGATTTGAAGAGACAAAGATTGGGGGCTAAAATAGCTTGAATTTTTAAAGAGTACCAGAGAAGAACAAACAATGCAGACCAAGAGAGTGTCTTGAACCTGCATAGGTGGCCCTCAATGTCTTTGAGTGAATACCTATCACTACATTTGTTTATGAAGTCAGGAAGAAAAATATGTATCATAAGAGGGCTATAAAATAAAAAAATCTAATAGCTCACATAGGGCAGAAAGATGACCAAATTCCATCTAGCCAGATTAGAGAGATCTGATTGAACACTTGAGGCAATTAGTAGAAGCCTCAGAAGGGTCATACCTCAATAACAAGGTTAAATTAGTCTGAGAGTAAAGTTCCTAAACCTACCTGAACAAAGTTTAAACAAAAAATCTTAAAAGGATTATGCTATAGTTTATCTTATTATTAAGACAAATTTCAAAAACAAAATTATCTATCCCTTAACAGTGTAATATCCACAATGTCCAGCATCAAAATTACTAGATATGTGAAAAAACATGTGCGACCATAACCATGACTAGAAGATCAGTCGATAGAACAAAGCCAGAAATGACAGAGGTAATAGAATTAGCAGACAAAGACTTCAACATAGGGAGTATAAATATTTTTAAGGATTTAATAGAAAACATGAACACAATGAAAATGAAAGTGGAGAATAAAAAAAAAAAAATGGAATGGGGCACCTGGGTGGCTCAGTCATTTAAGCATCTGACTCTTGATTTTGGCTCAGGTCATGATTTCATGGTTCATGAGATTGAACCCCATGTTGGGCTCTGTGCTGACAGTGCAGAGCCCACTTGAGATTCTCTCTCTCTTCTGTTCTCTCTGCCCCTCCCCTGCTAATGGGTGTGTGTACACACACACACACACACACACACACACACACACACTGTTTCTCAATAAATAAATATTTAAAAAACCCCACCAAAATGAAACTTTTGGACATTAAAAGTATACAGTTGGCCTTTGAAAAACAAGGTTTTGAATTGCATGGATCCACTTATATGTGTATTTTTTTCAATAAATACAGTAGAGTAGTGAAAACGCATTTTCTCTCATGATTTTCTTAATAAACCTCTTATTTTCTCTAGCCACTTAATTGTAAGCATACAGTATATAATAACATATAACATGCAAAATATGTGTTACTTGAATCTTTATGTTGTCAGTAAGGCTTCCAGTCAACAGTAGGCTATTAGTAGCTAAGCTTTTTCAGAGTCAAAAGCTATACACGGATTTTCAATTGTGTAGGAGATTGGTACTCCTCAACCCCTGCATTGTTCAGTGGTTAACTGTAGATTTAAATTAAAAAATTTGCAAGACAGGTTTATCTTGCATATGAAAAAATAATGACCTTGAAAATCTAGAAATAGGAAACATTGAAGTTGAAAGATAGAAGAAAACATGAAAAAAAACGCTGAACAATATTAAGAAATCTAATATGAATGTAATTCTAGTCTAAGAAGATAATGGGACAGAAGAAAAATTTGGAGAAGTAAGGATAATGAATTTTCCAAATTTGAGAAAATGTACAAACCCAGAGATATAACATAGTCAACAAACGGCAAGTAAAATAAACATTAAGGAAATAATATAAAGATAAAGACATATCACAACTAAACTACTGAAAACCAGTGTCAAAAAGCAAACTTTCAGAGCAACTAGAGAAACAGATCACATTATGTATAGTGAAATAAAGATTAAAAAGACCACAGATATACACTATAACCAAATGGGATTAATCACAGGTATGCAAGCCTGATTCAACATTCAAAAACCAATTAATATAATCCATCACATCAAGAGACTAAAAGAGAAAAACTGCATGATCAAATCAATGGATACAGAAAAAAGCATTTGACAAAATACAACACCCATTCATGATAAAAACTCTGAGCAACCTAGGAATAGAAGGGAACTTCCTTAACTTGATAATATCTACAAAAAATCTATAGCTCACATCATACTTAACGAGAAACTAGAAGTTTTCCTACCATGATCAGGAACAAAGAAAGGATGTTCCCTCTCATGACTCCTTTTTAACATCCTACTGGAAGTTCTAGTTAATGCAATAAGACAAACAAAGAAAATAAAGGATACACAGATTGGGAAGGAAGAAATAGAATTATCTTTGTACATGACACGATTGTCTGTATAGAAACTCTGAAAAGAATTGACAAAAAGACTGGAATAAGTAGTTATAGCAAGGTTATAGAATACAAAGTTAATATGTAAAAGTCAATTGTTTTCCCATATGCTAGCAATGAACAAGTGGAATTTGAAGTTAAAAGCCTAATGTCATTTACGTCAGCACCCAAAGAATGAAATACTTAGTATAAATTTAACAAAATATGTACAAGATTTACATGTGGAAAATTATAAAACTCTGATTAACAAGAACAAAGAACTAAATAAATGGAGGAGATACTTTCATATTCATGGATAGTAAGACTCAATATGTGGTAGTATCAGTTTTACCCAACTTGAGCTATAGATTTGATGCAAATCCAATCAGAATCCCAGCAAGTAATTTTGTGCATATTGACAGACTGATTCTAACATTTATATGGAGAGGCGAAAAACCTAGAGAGCCAACACAATAATGAAGAAGAAGAAAGTCAAAGGACTGACACTACCTGACTTCAAAACTTATTAGAGCTCTTCCAGCTATGGGGGTAGCAGACTACTGCCATGGGCCACATAATTCTGGGGTAGAGGAAGGATGCTGGCTCAGTGTTCCATGCCCACATGAAGCATGGCAAGGGTGCTGCATGTCTGCTTGCCATGGACTTTGCAGAACAGTTGGGCTACATCAGGGGCATCGTGAAGGACATCATTCATGACCAGGGTGGAGGTGCACCCCTCACCGAGGTAGTCTTCTGGGATCTGTACTGGTTTAAGAAGTGGCAGGAGCTGTTCATCACCCCCAATGGCATCTACACTGGCCATTTTGTGTACTGTGGCAAGAAGGCCCAGCTCAACATAGGCAATGTGCTCCTAGTGGGCACTATGCCCAAGGTCACCATTGTGTGTTGTTTGGAGGAGAAGCTTGGTGACTTGGCAAGTTGGCCAGCCTCTGGGAATGATGCTACTTCATCTCCCACAACCCTGAGACCAAAGAAGACCCAAGTGAAGCTGTCCTCAGCCACCTCAGAAAACAAGGTCATTTCTTCAGCCAATAGAACTATGTTGGTGTGGTGGCTGGAGGTGGCCACGTTGACAAGACCATTCTGAAGGCTGGCTGTGCCTACCACAAGTATAAGGCAAAGAGGAGTTGCTGACCACACATACTGGGTGTGGCTATGAATCCTGTGGGAACATCCTTTCGGAGGTGGCAAGCACCAGCACATCACAAACCCTGTACTATCTGTAGAGATACCCCTGCTGGCTGCATAGTGGGTCTTATTGCTGCCTACCAGACCTGGGGTCTCTGGGGGAACCTAGACTGTGTAGGAGAAAGAGAACTAGGGTTGAGGGACTTGATAAAATCTGTCCTTCTGCCACTAAAACAAACAAACAAACAAACAACCCCTACTTACTAGAAAGCTATAGGAAAAAAGTATGATATTGATGAAAGAATAAACAAATAGATCAATAAAACAGAATACGGTGCTTAGAAAAACACTCACATAAACATGGCATAAACATGGTCAACTGGTCTTTGACAAAGGAGCAAAGGCTATACAATGGAGCAAAGACAGTCTTTTCTTTTTAAACATTTATTTATTTTTGAGACAGTGCAAGTGGAGGAGGGGCAGAGAGAAGGGGACAGAGAATCCAAAGTAGGCTCTGTACTGACAGTAGTGAGCCCAATGTGGGACTTGAACTCATGAACCTGAGAGATAATGACATAGGCTGAACAGACTGAGCCACCCAGATGACCTGCAAAGAGTCTTTTCAACAAATGGTGCTGGAACAACTGGGCACCCACATGAAAAAAAAAATGAATGTAGATCCAGACCTTACACCCTTCACAAAAATTAACTCAAAATGGATGATAGGCCTAAATGTAAAATGCACAACTATAAAATTTCTAGAAGATAACATTGGAAAAAACTTAGATAACTTTAGGTATGGTGATGACTATTTATTTATTTATTTATTTATTTATATTTATTTGTTTTTTTTACATTTTTCTTTTTTTATATTAATATAATTAATTGTTAAATTGGTTTCCACACAACACCCAGTGCTCATCCCAACAGGTGCCCTCTTCAATGCCCATCACCCACTTTCCCCTCTCTCCTATACCCCATCAACCCTCAGTTTGTTCTCAATATTTAAGAGTCTCTTACGGTTTGCCTCCTTCCCTCTCTATAACTTTTTTTTTCCCCTTCCCCTCCCCCATGGTCTTCTGTTAATTTTCTCAGGATCCACATATGAGTGAAAACATATGGTATCTGTCTTTCTCTGCCTGACTTATTTCACTTAGCATAATACCTTCCAGTTCCATCCACGTTGCCACAAATGGCCAGATTTCATTCTTTCTCAGTGCCAAGTAGTATTCCTTGTATATATATAGACCACATCTTCTTATCCATTCATCAGTTGATGGACATTTAGGCTCCTTCCATAATTTGGCTATTGTTGAAAGTGCTGCTATAAACATTGGAATACAAGTGCCCTTATGCATCAGCACTCCTATATCCCTTGGGTAAATTCCTAGCAGTGCTGTTGCTAGGTCATAGAGTAGATGTATTTTTAATCTTTTGAGGAACCTCCACACTGTTTTCCAGAGCAGCTGCACCAGTTTGCATTCCCACCAACAGTGCAAGAGGGTTCCTATTTCTCCACATCCCCTCCAGCATGTATAGTCTCCTGATTTGTTCATTTTAGCCACTCTGACCAGCGTGAGGTGGTATCTGAGTGTGGTTTTGATTTGTATTTCCCTGATGAGGAGTGACATTGAGCATCTTTTCATGTGTCTGTTGACCAGGTGATGACTTTTTTAGATACACCATCAAAGGTATAATCCATCCAAGAAACAACTGGTGAGCTGGGCTTCATTAAAATTAAAAATTTCTGCTCTGTGAAAGACAATGTCAAGAGAATGAGAAGATAAGTCAGAGACTGGGAGAAAATACTTGCAAAGAATACATCTGATAAAAGACCATTATCAAAAATATACAAAGAACTGTTAAAACTCAATGATAAGAAAACAACTTGATTAAAAAATGAGGTAAAGACCTTAACGGTCTCTAAAGAAGATATACAGATGGTAAATAAGCATATGAAAAGATGCTCCACATCATATATGTCATCAGTGAAATGCAAGTTAAAACAACAATGACATACCACTACACATCTATTGGAATGGCCAAACTCCAGAACATTGACAACACCAAATGTTAACAAAGGTGTGTAGCAATGGGAGCTCTTCATTCATTGCTGGTGGGAATGCAAAATGGTACAGCCACTTTGGAGGACAGTTTGACAGTTTGTTACATTAAACATATTCTTAACATAAGATCCAGCAATTGTGCTTTTTGGTACTTGTCCCAAGGAGTGAAAATTTATGTCCACACAAAAACCCATGCATGATGTTTATAGCAGTTCATTCATTATTGCCAACATATGGAGGCAACCAAGATGTCCTTTAGTTGGTAAAAGTATAAATGAATTATGGTACATCCAGACAATGGAATATTATTCACTGCCAAAAAAATGAGCTATGAAGTCATGAAAAGACATAGAGGAAACTTAAGTGCATGTTACTAAGTGAAAGAAGTCTATCTGAAAAGGTTACATACTATATGGTTGCAATTATATATCATTCTGGAAAAAACAAAACTATGGAGACAGTAGAAAGATCAGTGGTTAACAGGAGTTGGGGTGGAGGGAGGGATGAATAGGTAGAGCACAGGGAATTTTTAGGGCAGTGAAAACATTCTGTCAAATACTACATAATAATGGATACATGTCATTATACATTTATCTAAATTTATAGAATGTACAACACCAAGAGTGAACTGTAATAAAAACTACGGACTCTGGGTAATTAGGATGTGTCAACATAGGTTCATCAGATGTAACAAATATACTGCTCTGTTGATAACAGAAGAGGCTGTGCATGTGTGGAGGCAGAAGACATATGGGAAATCTCTGTACCTTCCTCTTGATTATTCTGTGAACCTAAAACTACTCTTAAAAAAGTCATTAAAAAAGAAAAAAGATAACAGACTTCTGGTTAGCAACAGTGCATGCCAGAGGACAAATGATATCTTTAAAGTGCTGCTGTCAATCTAGAATTATATATCTAGAAAAACTATCAACTGGAAAAGCAAAAGTTTTCTTCTTTCAGACAAAATGTGAGAGTATTTGTCACCAGCATATCTTCATGACAAGCTATATATATATATTTATATATATATAAATTTCTTCAGGGTCAAGCAAAATGATACCAGATGGAAGCTTGGATCTACAGAAAGTAATGAAACAAATGATAAGTGTGTAGGTAAGTATTAACAATTTTTTTTCCCTGCTTTAAATCTTAAAAAAATTATTTAAAACATAATTAACTTTAAAAACCTCCAACTGTGACTGGAAATATCCATTTTTACCTTTATTCTGTCACTTTTTCATGTATTTTGCAGCTTTGCTTTGAAATATATGTGCATTTATGATTTTTATGTCATTCTGATGAGCTAATAATTTTATCATTATTAAATGATGCTAACTGGTAGACTAACTGCCAAGGGTCATGAGGGAACTTTTCGAAGTCATGGAAAAATGTCATATATCTAGATTATGGTCATGATTAAACAAATGTATGTATTTGTCAAAATTTCTCAACATATATACTTAAATTATAGCTCAACAAATATGACTTAGAAACTTCTATATAGCTTCTAAAAATACAAGACAAAATAGAACACGGTAGGTATTAGATGAGTAGAGGTAAAAGAGATCTTGTTAGTTTGCCTGGGTTGTGGAATGTTCTGAGTTGAATTGCACTCAGGATGGGAAAGATGATAATAATCATATCTGGGCTAAAGAGTATGAGCCAAGGTCCGGAGTCAAGAAAGTACAGGGCACATTCAGGGAATAGTTTTGTGGTGGCCAAAGTATAGGAAGGGGGACAGTGAGAGGTCACAGGCAGTTAGATAGGTGGTTGACAGGATTTTTATGCCAAGATGAGTGTTGACATGTTTGTAGATATGAGATTCAAGTGTAAGGAAGTGAGGTGGCTAAATGAAGGAGGTTTCTATAGATGGGGTACAGGAATGGAGTGTTAAGATATGAGGTGAGTTGCCAGCATGCACCTCTACCGCTTCTTCAGCTTAGGAGAAAAGAGAGAAAGAAATGGAAGGGGAAAAGCCGGTGAACTGAAGAGTTCAAGGGAAGAAGTCTTCAGCTTCTGTGTAAATTAAGTCATTTGTTACAACCAGGAAGGTAAGAATGGATCAGGAATTTTTAGAGTATACATGTGTGATATTGTGATATAAACTAATAAATAATGTATTTGGTCTTCTATGGTTTCTGGCACAGAGCTCCTAAAACCTTTGGAATTTCCTAAGTATTGAGAGTGTATAAGTTGTCTTTTGTTATGTTAATGCAGTAACTTTTGGAAAGCACCTAAGAATGGGAGTTTGTTGCCAGTGGGGAAAACCGTGTGATTAGAGGGTTGGAACTTTTAATGTTACACCCCCAACCTTCTGGGAGGAGAGAGGGCCTGGAGGTTGAATAAATAAACAATGGCCGATCAGTTAACCAGTCATATCTATGTAAATGAAGCATTTATTAACACTCAAAAGCGTTTGAAGAGCTTCCTGGTTGGTGAACAAATGGAGGTACTGGGAGAGTTGCATGCTTGCTCAGTGCCCTCACCTATACCTTGCCATCTCTTCCATCTGGCTGTTCTTGAGTCATATCCTTTTATAATAGACCAGTGAGCTAGCAAGTAAATTGTTTCTCTGAGTTCTGTGAGATGCTTTAGCAAATTAATCAAACCCAAGGAGGAGGTCATGGGAACCTTTGATTTATAGCCAGTTGGTCAGAAGCACAGGTAACAACTTGGGCTTGCAAATGGAATCTAAAGTTTGAGGGGGAGCAGTCTTGTAAGACTAAACTCTTACCCTGTGGAATCTGATGCTATCTCTAGATAGATATTGTCAGAATTGTGTTAAATTGTAGGACGTCTAGGCGGTGTCTGAGAATTGTTTGTTGGTGCAGCACCTTCCCTCCCCCATGTTGGAATTGGTACCAGAATCTATTTAACATGGTTCAGAACAGATGTGTTAGGAGTTAATAAGAGATGATTTATTATATCATACCCCAACTTGTTTCACAGTATACTAGAGTTATGGATGTACTGGGAAAAAAAATGTTTCCTTAGACAAATATTTTGGGAAATGGTGCATATATAATCCCTTTCTGGAAATCCCCACTGCACTCCTGGCTCTACTAAATTCTGCAGAAAAGAGCTTAACTTCATTTAAGCCAGTGGTTTTCAAGCTTAAGTAACCATGGAATCTACCACCCACACTAAATACTCATCAACATATTATGAAAGGATCTCCTAGAAGCCACTTTGCAGAACCTGCACTTAAAAATTGTTGAATTGTATGGAGGCCCTATCAAAGTTAGGTGAGGTGGGTGTACGATAGATTCTGTCAGTGGCATTTCCTTATATTCCCTGGCAATATTCTGCCATCCTGGAGTCAGAGATGAGGAACACTGGGGTGGCTTAGTGTAAGGAATTCTCAAAGTGAGAATGGTCAATTGTAAAATGAGAGTGCCACTACCCCTTCCTTAGTGTCCATGGGATTGAAACTGGGTAGAGAAACAAAAGAAGCTAGATAGTAATGGTGATAGGGAAAAATCTGGTGGTCCAATATGGTGGACAGGACTGATAGGGAAATTCCAGTCCCGGACCAAAGACTCCCCTTCTGGGTTCTTCTTCCTACCCCGCTTACAGCACACCAAATTACTGCTAATGCGGAATGCGGAAGTAACAGACTATAAATTGTTCCTTCTGCTTTTGCTAGCTCGGGACTCAGACTTCTGAGAATGATCTCCTCTGAGTGCCCCACCCGCCTCGTGTGAAATAAACCTCCTGCCTGCCAAGATCTCCCTCCGAGTGCCGAGTGCCGCTTGGTTCTTCGGCCAGGTGATCCAGATCAGGAAAGCAGGGAGCAGGAAAGCAGGGAGGCTGGTGGCCTTTGTGAATATGGGGAGCAGGTTTAATAGGAAGGAATGGGAAAAGTAGAAGGACATGGACAGAGGGAATTTTGAGAGTGTGAGATCAGAAAGCAGTGACACCCTGAGGCCCATTCTTCAGATTCCATTGGGAGTTTAAAAGATATAGAAGTTATTTATTTTAATACACTATCAAAAATCATTTCTGTTGTCATTTTTATAGAGATGACTGGAAGTTTGCTGCAGAGACAGATCAGGCGGTTTTCAATGTGTGTTCGTTTTTGCTGTATCTTTAGCAAAGACCAAATGACATCTAGTCTGAGAAGGCTGACAGCCAACCTTAAATTATTTTGCAATGTAGGATCTGTGTATCTATAGACTGAGGACAATTGCTCATTACTCATATTGATTTATATCAGGCAGTGCAGCGAACATACAATTAATAGTTGACTTCATTGGCAGCCAGCTGTTAGTGCCATAATTTACTATGAGAATGGTTCGGTCCGGGGATGAACAAGAATTATACTGGGAACTGTATTTTTTAGCATTTTAAAGGTCACACTCAACTCTTATTAATTTAGTCAGAGGTTTAGGTTGATTAAAAAAAAAAGATTTTTGCTGATGCAGATTCTCTCACATGCTAATGTGAGGCTAAGCTTAGGAAAAGTCTCTTTTATTTTTTGATTTAAAGTTTCTTTCGATTTTAATGGCTCATGAAAGACAGATTTGGACTAGATGCAAAATATCTGAAGATACTCATGTAGAAGCTTTCAGGGTCTCAGACATTCTGAAGTCAGAACATAACAGTCATTTGGCAGCAATAAATATTTTTTGCTTCTTGGAAGAAACACTAAAAGCTACATCAAAGAGATGATCATAGCACAGGTGTAGCTAAAGTTAAAAATCACAAGCAGAGATTTTCTGTGACCATCTTAGCATTTAAAACAAAAAACATATTTATCGTATGCCTACTATGTGCCAAGTTGCCAAGCCAAGCGTTCCACCTATATGATCCCTTTCAATTCCTAAAACAGTTCTGTGAAGTGTTCTTACTACTACTTCTGTTTTGGATAGAAAGGAACTGAAGCTCATGGAAGGCAAAATCATACCGCTCATGAATGGAAGAACATGCAATAGAATCTAGGTGGCCTCACTCTAGTATCTGTGCTCTCAAGTACTACGCTAGGCTGATCTTCTGAATGCAGAAGGAAGTCTAGGAAGTAGGCATTTGGGTGTTTACCAAGTACGGTCTCTGTCTACTCTTTAAGAGTCTAAGACCTAAGAATGTCTCAGAGGATAAAATCTTTGGAGGCAAATGACCTGGGTTCAAACCCCAGTTTTCCTATTTCTTGGCTGTGGTTTAACCTCTATGAAGCGTAGTTTCCCTAGTTGTAAAATAGGCATTATAAAAATAATGTCCATCTTATGAATTTATTTTTTAAAGATTAAATGAGGTAATACATGGAAAGTGCTTAGCAATCTGCCCAGCACACAGTACATTCTTAATACAGTTAGCCTATGATTTACTATTACTTTTGTGAGTGCATAGAAATGACATATGTAAGAAAGAATGCCAGAGATACAGTCCCACAATAAGTTCTTTCAAAGCTGGGATTGGATAGGGCATTTAATGAGGGCTCACTCATTCTATCATTTGGGGGGGGGTTTATTGTTGTATATACAAGCACTATATGACTCCTACTGGGACAATCTGAGCATTTAAATGATCATAATAACTTTTCACCCCTTGAATAACACAGGTATTCATGAGACCACACTGATATAAACAAATAGGAAAAAGGAAAGACTGCATTAGAGTAGAATGCCAAATGATACATATAGAAAGAATGATGGAGTCAGAAAAATTACCATTTGGTAAATGTCATGGTAATATTGATTCCTGCAAGAATCATCAATAAATGTTAGAAGCTACTTGGTAAAAGTTTGATGAAGAACAGGATATTTATGTAGTCTCATAGTATCTTTCTACAAAATACTTATTAACTGCAAAGGAAAAATAGCAACTTTATAGTGGAGAAACCACGTGATGAAAGGTAATATCACAGTAATGGAGCAGATGAACATCATATGCTTCTTAAACATGATGTACTGAAGTGGACATAGCACCACTTCCATGTTAATACTGCCAAATAATCTAGCTTTAATATAGTCATGAGGAATTCTCAGGTAAAACCAAATTGAGAGATTTTCAAAATAGTTTGCCAGTTTCATTAAAAATGGTTGAGGTAGGGGCACCTGGGTGGCTCTGTCGGTTGGGCATCCAACTCTTGATTTCAGCTCATGTCATGATCCCAGGGCTGTGGCATCAAGTCCCACTCAGGCTCTGTGCTAAGCATAGAGCCTACTTGGGATTATCTCTCTCTCTCCCTCTGTCCCTCTCTCTCTCTCTCTCTCTCTCTCAAATAAATAAATAAAAAGTTAAAAAAATGGTCAAGATGGGGAAGCTGGGTGGCTCAGTTGGTTAAGTGTCTGACTCTTGATTTCAGCTCAGGTCATGATCTCACAGTTAGTGAGTTTGAGCCCCACATCGGGCTATTTGCTGACAGCATGGAGCCTGCTTGGGATTCTCTGTCTCCCTCTCTCTGCCCCTCCCCTGCTCACTTTCTCTCTCTCTCTGTCTCTCAAAAATAAATAAATACACATTTAAAAAAATTTAAAAAAGATATTTAAAAGAATGGTCAAGGTAATGAAAAAAAATAGACTAAGGACCTGTTCTAGATTAAATGAGACTAAAGAGACGTGGCAGCTAAATGCAATGTGTGATATTTGATCAGAGATTTGTTTTTCCTATAAAGAACATTATTGGGATAATTGGTAAAATAGGAACAACTTCATGTAGGTTAGATAGTAACATGGAATCAATATTATTTTCTGGGTTTTGATAATTAGTTATGGTAGAGAATGTCTTCGTTTTTAAGAAATATATACCAGTTATTTGAAAGGGACAATACGTTACATTTAAGACATGTTATGTGTAAGTTACAATGTTCCATAAGAATTATATAAATAGATTTTGATCTTAGGAGGAAGTTCCAATATAGAACTTGAAGTCATTGAGATATAGGTGGTGTTTGAAACCACCGAAATGGATGAGATTTCCTGGATAGCAAGAATAGTGTGTAGAGAAAAGAAAATTGGGAATTTCGTTGCCCCAACATGTCGCTAACTAGATACATTTTGTGCTTCTGTCCTTCCTTTTCTCCATTTTAGGCTCTGAGGATTATTTAACAGGAGAAACAGATTGTGGAACTGTAGAAGTCCAGCCTCCCAAACTACAGTTGTGTGTCTGCTCTGATTTTGGTTTTATTTTTTTTTTTTTTAATTTTTTTTTTCAACGTTTTTTTATTTATTTTTGGGACAGAGAGAGACAGAGCATGAACGGGGGAGGGGCAGAGAGAGAGGGAGACACAGAATCGGAAACAGGCTCCAGGCTCCGAGCCATCAGCCCAGAGCCTGACGCGGGGCTCGAACTCACGGACCGCGAGATCGTGACCTGGCTGAAGTCGGACGCTTAACCGACTGCGCCATCCAGGCGCCCCTGATTTTGGTTTTAGAAACAGTAGTAGTTACTGTGAGACAACCAGAATGTATGCTGTTTCTTGTTTTCAGATTGGAGGGTGCCATAATCAGGTAAGAAAAGATCAGAGCTTTTAAAAGTTTACCACATTTAGAAGAGACAAGCTATTTTTATTGAATAGGTGGAAAAATCACATGAGAAAACAGAATGATCCATACTGTGGTGTAAAAATCGCTGTAACCAAGAGCCTGACAACAGTCTGGCTCGACAACAGTCTGGCTCAGCAAGAACAGAATGGGGCCTAGACAAATACCACCGTCCCCTTGCCTTCTCTTCCAAGTGGAGGAGGAATCAGGGAAGGAGGTGAATATGTGCAGAAAGGAAGATTCTGTTTTTATTCATCCAGAAATGGTTATGATACCAGGCAACAGTAAGATATTTAAACCTCCATTAGTTTAAAATTCCAAATCCCTTCATTGTTGAACTTATGCTGCCTTTCCATTACACTGCCCCTCAGGCAATTCTGATACCTGGCTAAAGGGAAGTTGAATTGGGAAATCATTTAGTTTGGATTTAATGGGACACATATTGAGATTCAGAGTAATTTCCATGTATAGTTAAGTTATTCCTAGCAGTCCCGGAATAGGAAAGGTTTCCAGGGATACCCCTACAGCCTATTACATGGATATACTTTGTGATGGGAAGATACAAGGCCAGAAATCATATTTCAGTATGAACACATCCTGCAGCTCCTGCCTCTGGAAATATATGAGTAATGGGGGAGAAAGAAGAGTTAAAATGTGCAGAACCAGAAGCCAGCATATGGAAATTCTTCCAATCATCAGTTATGTAAAAAGTCTAAGTGGGGAATTTGGTTCGCATCAATGCCTAATGATAGTGGGAGTTCTCTCTTGTCAGAACTATATTCAATAATACAGTGCTTACAATTATAAACCCACCATGATATTTATTTTTTTCTTTTTGATGGGAATTGTGAAGAATAGTTTTTTTCAGAATTCTTGTGTTACGCAGATATAAACAGTAACAGAACTACAGGCAGCAGGTACCTGTGTGTGTGAAGTAGCATGTTTTATGCGCCCCCATTGATTGGATCATGTCTTAGCATATGTCACGCATTTTGTTCTGACAAAGTCTGTTGGTTCCAGATTAAAATGGCACACAAAATAGCCACCAGTAAAATAGCATGATGCTTTTAAAATATTGTGTCAATAAAAAGATACAGTTTTCAAAAAACGAGGTCCAGCAGCTTTTATTAGTGTGATTTCTAGATATTTTGTACTTTGGGTTACTGTGTATGTATTGGTTTGTAAACAGGCCCCCATACACAGAAGAAAAGAGGCAGACCACTCCCGTTTGGTAGATGGTAGGTTTAATGTGCAAGGGAACTTACTTATGAGGCTTGTTTTGGGTGGCAGCAAAATGAATAGATCTCTGCACCCACCTGCCAGAATCTTAAATCGGAGGCCTGACCCATGGGTTCAGTCACATCTACCATACAGATGATCTGAGCGACACATTACTCTCTTAAGGCTGCGTCCTTGGACATGACCCCCACTGTGCGAATGGTGGGTAGAAGGAACAACCCAAGGACAGGGGATGCGGTGAGTAGACTGTCCAGGTTCAGTTTGAGGGTCAACCGGCGGTGTATCTCCTCCAGGATCTTCTCTAACAGTAAGCTGTCCTTTCTTCCGTTATAGAGTATCTCCCCTTACGCGTGGTTTCAGTTTCGCTTTCGGCAGTTTCGGAAACCCGCTAGTCAACCCTGGCAGGAAGCAGATGATTCTGACGAATCATCAGAAAGCCAATAGCAGCCTAACTCTGCGTCAGGAAGCTGCGTCATTCCCAGTACTTCATTTCTTCACGTAGGCGTTTTATCATCTCACGTCAGCACAGGGAGAAGGGTGAGTGCAAGGTGTTTTGAGATGACACATTCACATAACTTTTATTATAGTATATTGTTATAATTATTCTATTTTAGCTTACTATTATTTTTTAATTATTTTTTTTAAGTTTATTCGTTTATTTTGAGACAGAGACAGCGTGAGTGGGGGAGGGGTAGAGAGAGGGAGACAGAATCCCAAGCGGGATCCTCACTGTCAACACAGAGCCCGATGAGGGGCTCAAACTCATGTCATGACCTGAGCTGAAATCAAGAGTCAGGGTGCTTAACCAACTCAGCTAATTATTCTATTTTATTATTAGTTGTTGTTAATCTCTTACTGTGCCTAATTTATCAATTAAATGTTATCATAGGTACCTCCGTGCAGGAAAAAACATAGTATATACTAAGATTCAGCACTATCTGCATTTCCGGCATCCTCGAGGGATCTTGGAACACATCCCCTGTGGATAAGGGGGGACTACTTTATTTACCAGCTGTTTGTTGTTAGTGCATAGGCAATACTAATTTTTAAAAAAATAGCTACTTTAGTGAACTCTCATACTGATGTATCATTCTTTTCAATTGGTTTTCTTAGGTTTTGTAAGTATTCACACTATTGTTATTTGTAAATAGTAGTAATTTTGTTTCTCATCCCTGACTTTCAAACAATTATAACATTTAGTTCTCTTTCACACATAACTCAATTACTGGTGGTGACAAAGGATAGATTTATGTGGCTAAATGAAGACAATTAAAATTTAAAACTAATTTTAGCCTAATTTGTAAATCTTCCTTGTAATATCTTTTATAACAAACAATTATTTTGTCATTACCTCATTTCTTTTTCTCAGCCTAGGATAGGGTTAGGTTTTTTTTTTTTTTTAGAGTTTTGGACAGAAGAGTAGAGTTGTGATCAAATTCATAGGGAGACAGAATCATCAGTGCAATGACACTGCTCTAATCTTATAGTTCATATATTTTCTTTGTTGTATTCAAGTTATTCATGAATATGTCTCCCCTTTCTTACTAGACTTTGAGATTTTCAAAGACTGGAGCCATATCATGTTTATCTCATAGTTCCTGCTATGTCCAGCTACGTGTTTTGCACAAATAATGGGTTTATTAAATGGGTTTTGTTTTCTTCCAACTACTGACATTCACCTTGTTTTTCCTTCCTTGTCCCTTTGGCATCTTAGTTAGATTGCATAGCTTTTTAAAAAATATTTTTAATTTTTATTTTAATTAATTTTAAAAATATTGTTCAATTATAAAGAACATTGTGATCATTTCACATCCAGTCCAAAACTTGCCCATTTCCAGTCTCTGTCATGGCTGACTTGTGGCATAGGCACTGAATGAGGAAGGGAGACTAGCATGTTATTTCACTGTTCATTCTGGCCCTCCCACTCCATCTTTTTATTTTTTATTTTTTGTTTTTTTTCAATATATGAAATTTATTGTCAAATTGGTTTCCATACAACACCCAGTGCTCATCCCAAAAGGTGCCCTCCTCAATACACATCCCCCACCCTCCCCTCCCTCCCACCCCCCATCAACCCTCAGTTTGTTCTCAGTTTTATTTAAGAGTCTCTTATGCTTTGGCTCTCTCCCACTCTAACCTCTTTTTTTTTTTTTTTCTTCCCTTCCCCCATGGGTTTCTGTTAAGTTTCTCAGGATCCACATAAGTCCCACTCCATCTTTAATCCTGGTGCTGCTACTGCTGCTTTTGGGTTTGCATGAGGAGAAGGGAAGAAAGATAAAAGGAACACCAGACGTGGGTAAGGGTCTGGTGGTAGAATTTTGTCATGTGTCGTGGAGTGCCTGGCACCCACATGCTGGGTCTCTTCAGGGGTACATTTATGGGCTCTTTGGAAGGCTTCTTTGGGGATCTACCCCTTTCTCTGATTGGAACAATAAGTATTTCCAGGTATACTTCTTGTGAACTTCCTTCAATTCCTGTTCCCAAGTTCAACTCTTGTAGGAGTGTCTTCTGGGATCTGCTCACTCCAAGAGGCCATGCATAAACTCAGCTTCCTTTGATGGCATTCACTTGGCTTGTAAGAAACATAACATCTTTTGCTGTGTAAAACTCTAGGAGCGTAGTTTGCCCAATTCCTGCTTCCCTTTCTTTTCTTGCCATGGTTTGTCTGCATGTGTTGATTACTTTCTCCCTTCCAAATTCACCAGGTAAGAAGCAGATCCTGTCTGTAAATTTGCAATTCCTTAAACATGCTGATTTCTGATTAGAACTTTCTCAGTGAGCTTTCTCTTACTTACACTGCTGAGGCTAAAAATTTGGTACCTGGTAAACATCTCTCTGAGTGAGAATAGGTTGTTCTCGTGATAGGGATTGATAGTACTGGTTGATAGCAGCCCTTTAGTAGGGCTGCCGTTGATATGATGGTATCCTAGTTGGTTAAACGTCCAGCTTCAGCTCAGGTCATGAACTCACAGTTCGTGAGTTCGAGCCCCACATTGGGCTCTGTGCTGACAGCTCAGAGCCTAGTCTGCTTCAGATTCTGTGTCTCCCTCTCTGTCTGCCCCTCCCCCACTCACACTCTGTCTCTGTCTCTCAAAAATGAATAAAGGTTAAAAAAATTGACATGGTGACATCTGTTTTTAGATTGTGAGGGTACTTATTGCCTATTGTTTTTTAACTTCGGGGTGCCAACTAAAATTTCATGACTATAGAGATTAACCTATTTAATGTTCTCTTATACACAGTATTCACTCAATCAATATTTGTTGTTTAATTATTAGTTGATTGTGAGTCAAAAGGTAAAATTTGTTTGTAGACAAATTATGGTAACATCTAAATTAAAACTAAAGTTATGCTGTGGAATTTGATTTTTCTTGAGTAATAAGTTTATGTCTTTTGTACTACTCATTTTTATTTTATTAAAAAAAATTTTTTTTTAACGTTTATTTATTTTTGAGACAGAGAGAGACAGAGCATGAACGGGGGAGGGTCAGAGAGAGAGGGAGACACAGAATCTGAAACAGGCTCCAGGCTCTGAGCTGTCAGCACAGAGCCCGACGCGGGGCTTGAACTCACGGACCGCAAAATCATGACCTGAGCTGAAGTCGGCCGCTTAACCGACTGAGCCACCCAGGCGCCCCTGTACTACTCATTTTTATTAGAACAGAAAACCTTAAGTGATTCCTTAAGGGACTTCAGTTCCGTATTGAGGATATTAAAAGGTAAACTGAGGCATATTAATTTTTTTTTTCTTTTTAGTTTATTTGAATATACATCAATTTGAATTGGCCAGTACCAAACCAAAGGTGGTTAGGAGCACTCTACTAAGAGGAGGTAGGGGAGGCAAAACAAAGAAAGGACTTCATTGGCTATAATATAGCTTAAGTGGTTACTTAATTTGGGAAAGCCTGGTTGACTGTGACTGGTTGTTCTTAGGTTTCATTTTCTTGAATTGGAGTGCATTAACTCTGGCTTAAGTTTTGGTTTGCTTATGTAGACTACCAAAGCATCAGAACCACCTCAGTCTGATGGCTTCCTGGTTTAATTACATTAATAAAAATCTGTACATGTGCAAACAAGCAGAGAATAAAGAGTCTCATGGTCTGTACAAGCTAAGTGAATTGCTACACCTTAATCCTTCCACAAAGTTTGATTCAAGGGCTTGCTTTAGCAAGACTTTAAATCTTTATACATTTTAGACTGATGAGAGTTCTAAAAAAGAAGTTAAGGTATGCCTGGGTGGCTCAGTTGGTGGAACTTCAGAATCTTGATTTTGGCTCAGGTCATGATTTCATGGTTTGTGAGTCTGAGCCCCACATCAGGCTCTGCACTGGCAGCACAGAACATGCTTGGAGTTCTCTCTCTCCCTCTCTCTCTCTCTCTGCCCCTTCCCTGCTTGTGCATGTGTGCATGCACTTTTTCTCTCTCTCTTAATATAAACTTAAAAAAAATAGTTGAGACCACAACTATCATAGTCACTAATGTTAAAGTGAGTTTATTTGGTGAGTCTACTTTTTATTAACCTTATAAAAACATGGGAAACATTTTATCTCAATTTATAATTCCTTTCTAAAAGAAAGTTTAGTGCACCATTTATTACAAAAATGTAATTTGCAGGGTTTAGAATAATAGAGATTTTCCATAATTAAAGTCCTCCTCAAACAATCCTATATTTTATCCTAATCTGAACAACCAGTTGGTCAAAAGTTATAAGGAAAATGCAAATGATTTTGAAAAGTTGTTAGCAGTGAATCCAATGAAATGTTAGAATAGTCCTGGAAGGAAATATTTAGATTTATCTCTTTAACATTCCTCAAATCATATTAAGTTGTCATGGGCTGTATGGGTTTTGCTGCTCCTTGGGGCCTTCAGGCAAGAGACTATATATATTTTTGTATTTAAAACTATTGTTTTTTAAAGTAGCTCAAAATTCAGTTGTTTTCTCCAGGAGAATTTTGCCGATGGATAACTCCCAAAAGTCATTAGGCCAACAGAACTCTAAATATAATAGAAAATAAAGATCTTAGGAATCAAACCCAATTCTTAAGGCGGTTTGGCTCTTCAGACCCTTTATTCAACAAATTAAACAAATATATTTATTGAGTGCTTATAAATATTTGTATTTTTATCAATTTCTGGGACAAAGTATAGATATCATTTTGACTCACTGATTTGGGACAAAGGCTTTTTCAACCTTAAATGCTGATTTTCCAGAAGTATCCACTTGTCACACAAAGTTTCCATTGGTTTGACTGATATTCTCCCCAGTTCTTCATGCAAGAAGAGAGAACAACCATTGCTTCCTTCAGTCATTCTCTCATTTCCTTTTTGATATCATTTTTTCAACCCCTCAATTTCATTGCCCTTCAAATATTCCTAAATTAACAAGTGAAAACAGAAAAATATGGGCTTTAGTTTTGAACCTGATGACCATGTGTTCCAACCACTAGGAGGAGCTCCCTATTCCCAACGTTTTACACATACATGCACACACACACACACACACACACACACACACACACACTAAGGCATACACACTTGTCAAAAGAAATGCAGTTAGTTGGGATTTTTAGTAGGAAGGGTGAAAATATTATAAACAATTGAATGCGGGCTGTGCCTTCTTCTTGGATCTGTGTTTGAAATGCTTTTTTCTCTTAGCCCCATGAAACTTGGGGATTAGGTAGAGCTTCCAGGTATCTTTTACGTGGGGGATGCCCTCACTCTTGGAAGGCTAAGCTAGGCCAGTCTGGGGCTCAGAGGTAAGGACACATTGGGAGGAAGCTTTGGCATTTTCCATGCTGGGCCTTTGGAAGAAGGGATGGTGCTGTTTTGTCCGTCTTCCTTCTCATAAGGTGAGAAGGTGGGTGGCCAAGATAAGCTTTGTGGGTATGGGTGAAAGTGGGCAAGAAGATGGTTTTTTTTTTTTTTTTCTGGTTTAGGTCTTAAACTAAAGTAACTGAATAAATCTGCAGGCTCCTGCATGGTCCAGCCTAGTTCATCATAATAGGAGCCCAACAGGCTTTGGTCCAAGGCTCTAGCTAGTAATAAATATCATGCGCACACTTAGATTACCTTTTTTACTTTACAACTTTCCTCAACCTAGTGTAGTGGAAGACAGCAGTTCAGTTTTGGAGTGTTCTATCCTAGCCTTTCCTTTTGTTAGGACACCCAAATAAAATACCTCCTGTGCATTTGACTGAGCAATGATGTTCAATCATATAGGTGTATATGGATAGCTAGTCTAGTTTATGTTAGCAGTATGACATCAGGATGTAAAAAGGATAAAAAGTGTATAATAAATAATAATAAATGCATGATAAGCACATAACTGTTAAATCCTGGGGCTTGCTCCTTTATTATTTATTCTAGTTGCAAAGGTAAAAATGCTGCTGTAAATAATTTAGACAATTTAAAAATGTTGTAGAAAAGTAAATGGCCTCAGTAATTTTAATTTTCACAAAGATAACAATTATTCACAATTTGAAATATGTATACATATATAATAAATATATATATGAAATAAATAACAATGCTAATAATATATCTTGAACTTCTTTTCATACCAGTACACATGGACCCACATCATTCTAATAACTGCAAAGTAGTCTATGATACATAATTAATTTTCTATTCATAATTTTTAAAACATTTTTATTGCAAATTTTGCTGTATTGAGTGTCATTACATATATAGTTATATGTGCACATATCTTTAAGTATACTTATATGATTACCTTTTAGAAGTAAAATCACTGGGAGGTCAAAGGGTTAACATATTTAAAATTTTAATAGATTTAACCAAATTTCTTTCCAAAAGGAAATGTAAAATTGAATAATTTTTCTATACCACAAATATATGGTTAATTAATCTTTGACAAAGAAGGAAAGAATATCTAATGGGAAGACAGTCTTTTCAAAAATGGCATTGGGAAAACTGGACAGCAACATGCAGAAGAATGAAACTAGACCGTTTTCTTACACCATACACAAAAAGAAATTCAAAATGGATTAAAGACCTAAATGTAAGGCCCCAAACCATAAAAATCCTAGAGGAGAACACAGGCAGCAACCTCTTTGACCTCAGCCACAGGAACTTCTTACTAGGCATGTCTCTGGAGGTAAAGGAAACAAAAACAAAAATAAACTATTGGGACTTCATCAAGATAGAAAGCTTCTGCACAGCGAAGGAAACAATTAACAAAACTAAAAGGCAACTGATGGAATGGGAGAAGATTTTTTCAAATGACATATCTGATAAAGGGTTAGTATCCAAAATATATAAAGAAATTATATAACTCAACATCCAAAACCAAATAATCCAGTTAAAAACTGAGAAGACACGAATAGACATTTTTCCAAAGAAGATATACAGATGGCCAACAGACACATAAAAAGATGTTCAACATCACTGATCATCAGGGAAATGTAAATCAAAACTACAATGAGATATGACCTCACACCTGTCAGAGTGGCTACAACCAACAACACAAGAAACAGCAGGTGTTGGCGAAGATGTAGAGAAAAAAGAGTCCTTGTGCATAATTGGTGGGGATGCAAACTGGTGCAGCCACTGTGGAAAAGTGTGGACTTTTCCTCAAAAAGTTAAAAATAGAACTACCCTACAATTCAGCAATTGCAAAAGAATGCATTTGTAAATACTAATTCACAGCAATACATGCACTCCAATGTTTATGACAGCATTATCTACAATAGTCAGATTATGGAAACAGTCCAAGTGTCCATCGATTGACGAATGGATAAAGAAGATGTGGTATACACATACAATGGAATATTACTCATTCATAAAAAAGAATGAAATCTTGCTATTTGCAACAACATTGATGGAACTAGAGAGTATCATACTAAATGAAATAAGTCAGAGAAAGACAAATACGGTATGATTTCACTCGTATGTGGAATTTAAGCAATGAATGAATAAAGGGGGAAAAAAAAGAGAGAGGCAAACCAAGAAACAGACTCTTAACTATAGAGAACAAACTGATGGTTCCCAGAGGGGAGATGAGTGGGGAGATGGGTGAAATAGGGGATTAAAGAGTGAACTTGTTGTGATGAGCACCGGGTGATATATGGAAGTGTTGAATCACTATATTGTATACCTGAAACTAATATTACACTGTATGTTAACTAACTGGAATTTAAATAAAAACTTAATGTATAATTTTTGTGATAGCAAATGAACTTTCTACCATACTCTTAGACATTTTAAAGCTTTAAAACTTTAAAAATATTTCAAATAAGGGGTGCCTGGGTAGCTAAGTCTGTTGAATATCTGACTTTTGGTTTTGGCTCAGGTCCTGATACATAACATACATACATATATACTTGCTGCTTTCATATTTTGGCTGTTGTAAATAATGCTGCTATAAACATTGGGGTGCATGTATCCCTTTGAATTAGTGTTTTGCAATTGCTGGATAGTATGGTAGTTCTATTTCTAACTTTTGAGGAAACTCCATACTGTTTTCCAGAGTGGCTGCACAAGTTTGCATCCCCACCAGTTATGCACAAGGATTCCTTTTTCTCCACATCCTTGCTAACACCTGCTGTTTCTTGTGTTGTTGGTTGTAGCCATTCTGACAGGTGTGAGGTCGTATATCATTGCAGTTTTGATTTACATTTCCTTGATGGTAAGTGATGATTAGTATCTTTTCATGTGTCTGTTGGCCATCTGGATGTCTTCTTTCGAGAAATGTTTGTCTTCTGTCCATTTTTTAATTGGACTATTTGGTTGTGGGGTTGTATAAGTTCTTTATATTTTGGATACTAACCCTTTATCAGATATGTCGTTTGCAAATATCTTCTTTCATTCAATAGGTTGCCCTTTGGTTTTGTTGATTGTTTTCTTCACTGTGCATAAGCTTTTTATTTTGATGTAGTTCCAATTGCTTATTTTTGCTTTTGTTTCCTTTTCCTTAGGAGACATATCTAGAAGGAAGTTACTATGGCTTATGTCAAAGAGATTACTGCCTGTGTTCTCTTCTAGGGTTTTTATGGGTTCAGGCCTCAGATTTAGGTCTTTAATCCATTTTGGATTTATTTTTGTGTATGGTATAAGAAAGTGGTCCAGTTTTATTCTTTTTCATGTTGCTGTCCAGTTTTACCAACACCATTTGTTGAAGAGGCTATTCTTTTCCCATTGGATATTCTCTCCTGCTTTGTGAAAGATAAATTGACCATATAGTTGTGGGTTTATTTCTAGGTTTTCTAATATGTTCCATTGAACTATGTGTCTGTTTTTGTGCCAGTACTATGCTGTTTGATTACTATCGCTTTGTAGTATATTTTCAAGTCTAGAATTGTGATGCCTCCAGTTTTTCTTTTCTTTTTCTAGAATGCAGGGTCTTTTGTGGTTCCATACAAATTTTATGATTGTTTACTCTAGCTCTGTGAAAAATGCCATTGGTGTTTTGATAGAGACTTCATTAAATGTGTAAATTTCTTTGGGTCGCTAATTATTTTTAAAAGTAGGCTTAATGGGCAAAAGCTTTTTGTATTCAGTAAAACTATTCTATTCTGTTGGTCGTAGATTGGTGGAAAGATGAGAATGGATGACAGAAATTCTGGAGTCTTTCATGCTGAGGAAACCCCTAGAGTTATCTGGGAATGATTAAATGGTTACACCAAAGACGTGCCTTCTGAATTGACTGGAAACAGCTTTACATGAGTAGGTCCGTAATGTCTTGGTGGGTAACCTGCAAATGGAAAAGTACATGAAAATCTCTTGAGCTAGCTGAAAATTGGAATAAATAATTTTCTCTGGGAGGAATTGTGGATAGTTTTCCTGTGCATCACCATAGATACCCTCTGGTAATACCTCAGCTGGAATAGTATGATGAAATCAGCTTAATGACTGGGAAAAGACACCTGAGGTAAAATCAGAAGATTGATGTCCTAATTTGAGTTTTGCTCTGTAGCAACTTTGTTGCTTTGGGCAAATTAACCACCTGTGCCTCAGTTTCTTCATTTGTACAATGTGAGAAAATAATTTCTTTCTTATGAGATTCTGAGGACTAAATGAGTTAATTATTGCAAAATTCTTAGGGAATATTCAATAAATACTATCATTACCAGTTGCGAGAACTTGGGTCATTATTTCCCTTCTCTGAACCCACACCACAATTCAATCACTGAAAAATAATTACTCTTAATTTTGGTTTATTTCCTTTTAGATATTTCTCTGGACATATACATGTACTTACTTTTTAACACACTTGAAATATTTTTACTACTGTTGGAGGAGGTAATCCAGAGGACATGACTACTAATTGACCTGTGAGCTGGACCTAGGCAATCATTCCCTCCCCTTTCCCTGGAATGTGTGTTATACTTGTCTTCCCCATGCCAGAAGCTGCCCCAAGGACACAGCCTTGAGAGAGCAATGTGTTGAGACCATGTGGACAATATATGTGCCTAATCCTATTAAGGCCCCTATATAAACTTCTAAGATTCTGGCAGACAGGTGCAGAGATCTGTTTGTCTTGCAGCTGCCTAAGGGAAGCTTCCTAAGTAAGTTCTCTTGTTTATTAACCTGGTACCTACCAATCTGGAGTTGTCTGCCTCTTTCTTGGGTCTCCCTGCCTTCAATGGATGGGAGCCAATTTGAGAACCAACAACTACATATATAGATTTTTAACCTTATTGCTTTTAGGAGTGTTATGTCATTATCACATCTTGATATTGTTAACTATTTGAACAAAATCATTTTTTATGCCTACATAATATTTCACCACACATACCATAATTTATTTAGGCAGTTCCCTATTTTGGGGAAATTAAGTTTTCAGTGTTTTACTTTTTTAGTAATACTTCAGTGTACAGCCTATACATAAATGTCTTTGTCATTTCTAATTATTTCCTTAGGGTAAATTGTGGAATTAGTAGAGCAAAGGAGATAAACATTTTAAATTCAGTCAAAAGTTTTTCTCCATAATGTCTTCAGCTGAAAATAAAGGATAATATTATCTGTTCTCTTAACTGATATTGCCAGATGGTTTAAACTAATGTATGTAAAAGTGCTTTTAAAACATATGGTTCTATGCAAATACCAAGTGTGTTTTTTTTATTGTAATGTATATAGGTGTTGCTCTCGGAAGTACCATAAAACACTTTTTTTGGAGGCTAGGCATATTTGGATTATGTGCAGAAAAAGAGTAAATTTTCATTTAGGTATGTAACTGTGAAATAGGAAAGTATGGATATTTTGTTCAAAGTGTTAAAATGTTGATAGTGTGTTATATGATGATGTTCAAAAGTGCACACCTTGTCCAGAATTCTTTCTCCCACTTACTTAAATTTTTAGTGCATCTATACTAGATTATAGGCTCTCTGAAGGTCTTAACGAGTGAATTGCTGGCTACTTGGCAGGCATTTGGAAAGCTCTGGAGTGAGGGGTGTGGAATTACCAAAATGAGCTGATTATAATCAATGCTCTGTAATTAATGCAGGGACATGTTCTTCCATTCTTTTCGGTATTGATGGGGGAATCATGCTTAGCAATAGGAGAGATGGATGAACCTCTTTAGGTCATTCTCTTGGTGGTGTCATAGATATTTCTAATTTCTAGTTATGCCTCTGGCTTTACAGAGCAACACATCCCTGAAGTTTTCACCATCAGGTGACTAAGCAAAGTGACAGCAAAATTCTTCAGTTTACTGGATTGCACCATCTCATGACTTTACCTAAGAGTCATCCTTAGTGTATTTCCTGTACTCCCTTTATACATCTCCAGCTCTTACCAGCTGTACTTCATTTCTCAACTGGGCATTGCTGGAGCCTTGTCTTTTCTTCCCGATTCCATACTCACTCCTTTGTACTCTGTTCTCTACCCATTTGTTGCTGTGGGTGATCTTTTCAAAACATAAAGCAGATCACATCATCTATGTGCTTAAAACCTTCAGTGATTTTCCATTACTCTTCAAATGAAACCAAACCTTATAAAATGGCCTACATGATCCTCGTTGCTCTGGCTTCAGTCTCCCTCTATAACCTCACTTTATACCTCTTTTTGCCTTTCTCACTGCATCCCAGCCACACTGGACTCTCTTCTGGTCATCTGACCCACCAGGTCCTTTTGTGCCAGGAGACTTTCCTGTATGCTAGTCGTCGGCTTGCAACACTCTTTCCCAGTTCTTTGTATGTTTGCACATTTCACTTCAGTTTGAATGGCACCTATTCAGAGAGTTTTTTTCTGACCACCCAAATGTAAATTTGTTTTTCCTAGTGACTATCTTATAACTGTATAGCACTTATCATGATGTGTGATTCTACTTAAAACTTTTGTTTACTTGCTTAATTCCTTTCTTCTCTGCTGGAGTATAAATGCATGAGGACAGGTCTGCCACACACTCATGGTGCTGACTCTAATGCTTAGCAGAGTGCATGGCATGTAGTAAGTGCTCAGTGATTGAATGAATTAAGTTCAAATGTGTTTTATTCAACCAGTTAAATTTGTTGAATGAGCAGGAAAAAGCAATAATAAGTGATAATCAGATAGAATTGGTGAGAAAGCAGTGTGGAGAAGTGGAAAGGTTTGTGGATTGACTTGAGCTCTTGTTTATAGTCGTGGCTCTGTCACTTATAAACTTTGTGACTTCTGTAAGCCCTACCTTCTACATCTGGAAAATGTTTCTAAGGTGTCTTCAAGCTCTGATATTTACAAGGTTTTTTAGATACCTTAGGGGAGAGCTGATTTAGTGGCCTTAGGGGAGATTCTCAAACTCTTAAGTTTTTGCAAAGATGATACCCTTAGAATTTTATGGTGGCCAGTCTGTAACCTTTAGAGGAGGTATCTTCTCCCATAATCAAGAGGTATAATATAAAGGCTTGGGCTAGGGATTTCTAAATATTATTTCCAACTTCAATCCTTTAGTGATTGTGAGGGACAAATGTCACTGTGAATTATTCAGGGATTCTGAGGAAGCAAGAATGGAAAGATTGTCTAGAAAGTTGATTATCTTTTTAGCTGGCTTTCGTAGTGTACATCTAGAGAGTTTTGAAAGAATTTAGAACCATTTTTGTGTGTGTAGTGTGGAATTTAAGTGTGAAGAAGAGAGATGTCCTCTTCTGGCATTCTTGACAGAGACACATCTTACATGATGAATTTCAGGAAAAAGGTTGAAATATACTATCATAGTATTCTGGGAATATCTCTAAAAGCATTATCAGTAAGATTTTAGGAATACTTGAAAGTTCTTGCTTTGCCAATTTGGCTCTCTCATTAGAAATGTAGATATTGTTTCTTTACTGTTCTATTGTTCAGATTTAATAAGCTCTATGAAGACAACCCAGACTGATGACAAATGATTTCGTACAGCTTCTGTGGTAGTATTACCTAACTAGACATTTTGTGATGACTTTATTATCATTGGGAAGAGATTTGTACATTATATATAAAACCATGTCCCAAATATTTAATTACCCATTCTTTGGTAGATCTTTCATAATCCCAAGTCTATTAATGTTTCCCCTGGGCTAATAAATTCTTAGATTACTAATATTAGCTTTAATGCTAATTGTAATGTTAGAGATATCTTAAAGTCTCAAAGCAGGCATCAGTCTCCATATTAGATCTCAACATAAAAAAAAATCTCAACATAATTAGTGACTTAATTCTGTTGTTCCCTCTCTATGAAAGAAGAAATTGAGGCAAAGAGAAATGATATGAGTTTGTCCATGCCCTAGAGAATGTCAATAATAGAGTGGGAGACAAGAGGTTAGAGCCACCACGCCCATAGGTGTCTGAGTTGCTCTTCTTAGACTTCAGATATTTTACACTGATACAGTGAGGAATTAATTATTTCACTAGGGAAGACTATTGATTTAGATTTGTGATCAGGATGAGGAGATGGAGCAGGAAATGGAATGGGCAATGGTGTGCTGCTTGAAACAGCCATGATTAATCTTGGAGACATAGAGGTCCAGAGGGAATTTTTAAAGAAGAAGTAGAGGAAGATGAAATAAGGCTTGAAGGGTGCACGAGAGTCCTTCTTAATAACAGCTTTGGGATTTCTGGGTCGTGGTGAAAAAGGCTGTACATGCATGCACCTGATCAAATGCACATACTCCCTTCTGACCTCTTCAGGGGTTTCTTTTCCTGTTCTTTACTCATTTCAGTATGGTTTTTTCTCCTCAGCTAGTTGATGTGTACTCAGGGGTTCTATATTTGTCATAATGTAGACGCTAAATACATATTGTACTGTAGAAAGGACAAAAGTCCCCGAGCAGGCCCAAGACTAAAGTAGTTTTTACTGGGCCCTTTGACAGTAACAAAGCGGATTAAATAACTTGACCTGTTTAAGAAGAAACTACCTCAGAACCATTAGGATGGCTATTATTAAAAACAAAAACAGCAAAAAATAACAAGTGTTGGCAAGGATGTGGAGAAATTGAAACCATTTTGTATTGCTGTGGGAATGTAAAATGGTGCAGAGGCTATGGAAAATGGTATGGTGGTTCCTCATCAAATTAAAAATGGCATTGTCATCTGACCTAGCAATTCCACTTCTGGGTATATATACCCAAGAGAATTGAAAACAGGAAATTTAACCAAGGAGATAAAAAAATCTGTGCACTGAAAACTATAATACATTGATGAGAGGCATGAAGAAGGCATAAATAATTAGAAAGACATTCTGTGTTCATGAATTGGAAGAATTAATGTTATTAAAATATTGTTAAAATACTATCCCCAATTGATCCACAGATTCAAAGCAATGGTATTTTTTTTTTACAGAAATAGAAAAAAAATCCCAAATTTGTATGGAACCACAAAATACCACGAGTAGCCAGATCAGTATTGAGAAAGAACAAATCTGGAGGCATCAGACTTCCTGATTTCAAACTATATTACAAAGCTACAGTAATCAAAAACAGTATGATAATGCATAAAAAGAGACACATAAATAAATAGACCAGAATAGAGAGCCCAGAAATAAACTCATGCAGATATGGTCGATTAATTTAAGACAAAGGAACCAAGAATACACAGTGGGGAAAAGAGTCTCAGTAAATTGTGTTGGGAAAACTGGACAGCTATATGCAAAAGAATGAAACTATCTTACACCATACACAAAAATTAATTGAAATGGATTAAAAACTTAAATATAGGGACACCTGGGTGGCTCAGTCAGTTAAGCATCTGACCTCAGCTTAGGTCATGATCTCATGGTTTGTGAGTTTAAGCCCCACATTGAGCTCTATGCTAGAGGCTCGGAGCCTGGAGCCTGCTTTGGCTTCTGTATCTCCTCTCTCTCTGCCTCTCACCTGATTGTGCTCTGTTTCTCTCTAAAAAATAAACAAACATTAAAAACAAAAAAAACTTGAATGTAAGAAGTGAAAAGACATGAAACTTCTAGGGGAAAACATAAGAGGTATATTCCTTGATATCTATCTTGGCAATGATTTTTTTTTTTTTATTTCACAGCAAAAGTAAAGGCAAAAAATGCAAAAATAAACAAGTGAGACTATATCAAAGATTTCTGCACAGAAAAGGAAACCATCAACAAACTTAAATGGCAAGCTGTGCAATGGGAATATACGAGTAACTCATACAAATCTATAGCAAAAAAACCCCCCACAAAACCCCAACCCCCAATTAAAAAATGGACAAAGACCTAACTAGAATTTTTTTCCAAAGAAGACACACAAATGGCCAAAGGGTGTATGAAAAGGTGCTCAACATCACTAATAATGAGGGAAATGCCAACTACAAACAATGAGATACCACCTTATACCTGTTAGAATACCTATTATCAAAAAGACACAAAATAACAAATGCTGACAAGGATGTGGAGAAAAGGAAACTCTTGTGCATTGTTGCTAGGAATGTAAATTGATATAGCCACTATGGAAAACAGTATGGAGGTTCCTCAAGAAATTAAAAATAGAACTACCATATGATCCAGAAATCCCACTTCTGGGTATATATACAAAAGAGACAAAACCATCTTGAAAAACTTTTTTTTGTAATTTAAATCCAAGTTAGTTAACATATAGTGTAATAATAACTTCAGAATAGAATTTATGGATTCATCACTTACGTATAACAACCAGTGCTCATCCCAACAAGTGTCCTCCTTATTGCCCCTCACCTCTTTGGCCCTTCCCCCCACCCAAGACCCCACCAGCAACCCTCAGTTTTTTTTATTTTTGCTTCCCTTCCCTTATGTTCATTTGTTTTGTATCTTAAATTCCACATATGAGTGAAATCATATGATATATGTCTTTATCTAACTGACTTAATTTGCTTAGCATAATACCCTCTAGTTCCACCCATGTTGTTGCAAATGGCAAGATTTCATTCTTTTTGATTGCTGAGTAATATTCCATATATATATATACACATATATATATACACACACATATATATACACATATATATATACACATATATATATACACATATATATATACACACATATATATATACACGTATATATACACATATATATATATATACACACACATATATATATATATATATATATATATATACACACGCCACATCTTCTTTATCCATTCATCCGTAGATGGACACTTGGATTCTTTCCATACTTTGGCTATTGTCGATAGTGCTGCTATAAACATTGGGATGTGTTGTGCCCCTTCAAATCAGCATTTGCTGGGTTGTAGGGTAATTCTATTTTTAATTTTTTGAGGAACCTCCATACTGTTTTCCAGAGTGGCTGCACCAGTTTGCATTCCCACCAGCAATGCAAAAGAGTCAAAAGAGTTCCTCTTTCTCCACATCCTTGCTGACATCTGTTGTTGCCTGAGTTGTTAATTTTAGCCATTCTGACAGCTGTGAGGTAGTATCTCATTGTAGTTTTGATTTGTATTTCCCTGATGATGAGTGATGTTGAGCATGTTTTCATGTGTCTATCAGCCATCTGGATGTCTTCTTTGGAAAAGTGTCTATTCATGTCTTCTGCACATTCCTTCACTGGATTATTTGCTTTTTGGGTGTTGAGTTTGATAAATTCTTTATAGATTTTGGATACTAACACTTTATCTGATATGTCATTTGCAAATATCTTCTCCCTTTCTGTCGTTGCCTTTTAGTTTTGCTGATTGTTTTCTTCACTGTGCAGAAGTTTTTATCTTGATGAGGTCCCAATAGTTCATTTTTGTTTTTGTTTCCCTTGCCTCTGGAGACATGTCAAGTAAGAAGTTGCTGCAGCTTGGGTCAAAAAGGTTGTTGCATGTTTTCTTCTCTAGGATTTTGATGGCTTCCTGTCTTACGTTTAGGTCTTCCATCCATTTGAGTTTATTTTTGTGTATAGTGTAGGAAAGTGGTCCAGGTTCATTCTTCTACATGTTGCTGTCCAGTTTTCCCAACACTATTTGCTGAAGAAACTGTCTTTTTTCCATTGGATATTTTTTCCTGCCTTGTCAAAGATTAGTTGGCCATATGTTTGTGGGTCCATTTCTGGGTTCTCTATTCTGTTCCATTGATCTATGTGTCTGTTCTTGTGCCAGAACCATACTGTCTTGATGATTACAGCTTTGTAATACAGTTTGAAGTCTGGAATTGTGATGCCTCCAGCTTTGGTTTTCTTTTTCAGGATTGCTTTGGCTATATGGGGTCTTTTCTGGTTCTATACAAATTTTAGAATTATTTGTTCTAGCTCTGGGAAGAACGGTGGCGTTGTTTTGATAGGGATTGCATTGAACATGTAGATTGCTTTGGGTAATATCGACATTTTAACAATATTTGTTTTTCCAACCCATGAGCATGGAATATTTTTCCGTTGTTTTGTGTCTTCTTCAGTTTCTTTCATAAGCTTTCTAATTTTCAGTGTATAGAATTTTCATCTCTTTGGTTAGGTTTATTCCTAGGTATTTTATGGTTTTTGGTGGAATTGTAAATAGGATCAATTCCTTGATTTCTCTTTTCTGTTGCTTCATTTTTGGTGTATGGAAATTCAACTGATTTCTGTACATTGATTTTATATCCTGCGACTTTGCTGAATTCATGGATCAGTTCTAGCAGTCTTTTGGTGGAGTGTTTTGGGTTTTCCACATAGAGTATTGTATCTGCAAAGAGTGGATGTTTGACTTCTTCCTTGCCAATTTGGACGCCTTTTATTTCTTTGTGTTGTCTGATTGCTGAAGCTATGACTTTGAACACTTTGTTGAATAACAGAGGTGAGAGTGGACATCCTTGTCACGTTCCTGACCCTAGGGAGAAAGCTCTCAGTTTTTCCCTATTGAGAATGATATTAGCTGTGGGTTTTTGTATATGGCCTTTATGATCTTGATATATGTTCCTTCTATCCCTACTTTCTCGAGGGTTTTTTTTTTATCAAGAAAGGATGCAGTATTTTGTCAAATGCTTTTTCAGCATCTATTGAGAGGATCATGTGGTTCTTATTCTTTCTTTTATTAATGTTACATATTACATTGATTGGTTTGCAGGTATTAAACCAGCCCTGCATCCCAGGAATATATCCCACTTGGTTGTGGTGAATAATTCTTTTAATGTATTGTTGGATCCAGTTTGCTAGTGTCTTGTTAAGAATTTTTGCATCCATTTTCATCAGGGAAATTGAACTGTAGTTCTCCTTTTTAGTGGGGTATTTGGTTTTAGAATCAAGGTAATGCTGGCCTTGTAGAATGAATTTGGAAGTTTTCCTTCCATTTCTATTTTTTGGAACAACTTCAAAAGAATAGGTATTAAATCTTCTTTAAATGTTTGGTAGAATTCCCCAGGAAAGCCATCTGGTCCTGGACTCCTGTTTGTTGGGAGAGTTTTGATTCTGATTCGATTTCTTTACTGGATATGGGTCTGTTCAAATATTCTATTTCTTCCTGTTTCAGTTTTGGCATTTTATATGTTTCTAGGAATTTGTCCATTTCTTCTAGATTGCCCAATTTGTTGGCATATAATTGCTCATAATATTCTCTTATTGTTTGTATTTCTATGGTGTTAGTTGTGAACTCTCCTCTTTCATTTGTGATTTATTTATTTGGGTCTTTTCCTTTTCTTTTTGATCAATCTGCTTAGAGGTTTATTAATTTTGTTTGTTCTCTCCAAGAACCAGCTCCTGGTTTCATTGATCTGTTCTACTGTTTTTTTTTTTTTTTTTTTTTTATATCATTGATTCTTGCTCTAATATTTATTATTTCCTTTCTTTTGGTGGTTTTGGGCTTTATTTGCTGTTCTTTTTCCAGCTCTTTTAGGTGTAAGGTTAGGTTGTGTATTTGAGACCTTCTTCCTTTTTTAGGAAGACCTGGATTGCTATATCCTTCCCTCTTATGACCACATTTGCTGCATCCCAGAATTTTGGGGCTGTCATGTTTTCATTTTCATTGGCTTCCATGTACTTTTTAATTTCCTCTTTAATTTTTTGGTTAACCCATTCATTCTTTAGTAGGATGTACTTTAATCTCAAAATATGCATGATCTTCCCAAGTTTTTTCTTGTGGTTGATTTTGATTTTCATAGTGTTGTGGTCTGCAAATATGCAAGATATGATCTCTATCTTTTTGTGCTGGTTGATGGCTGATTTGTGACCCAGTATGTGATCTATGCTGAAGAATGTTCCATGTGCACTCAAGAAGAATGTGTATTCTGCTGCGTTAGGAAGAAATGTCCTGAATATGTCTGTTAAGTCCATCAGTTCCACTGTGTCATTCAAAGCCATTGTTTTCTTGTTGATTTTCTGCTTAGATGATCTGTCCATTGGTGTAAGTGGGGTGTTGAAGTCCCCTACTATTATGGTATTATTATCAATGAGTTTCTTTATGTTTGTGATTAATTGATTCATATATTTGTGTGCTCCACATTGGGGGGATAAATATTTTACAATGTTAGGTTTTCTTGATGGATAGACTCTTAATTACAATGTAATGCCCTTTTTCATCTCTTGTTACAATCTTTATTTTAAAATCTAGTTTGTCTGATATAAGTATGGCTACTCCAGCTTTCTTTTATCGACCATTAGCATGATAGATGGTTCTCCATCCCCTTACTTTCAATTTGCAGGTGTCTTTAGGTCTAAAATGAGTCTCTTATAAGCAGCATATATATGGGTTTTATTTTCTTACCCATTCTCATACCCTGTGTCTTTTGATTGGAGCATTTGGTCCATTGACATTTAGAGTGAGCACTGAAAGATATGAATTTAGCACCATTGTGTTGCCTATTGAGTTGGTGTTTTTGGTGATGTTCTGTGGTCCTTTCTAGTCTTCGTTGCTTTTAGTCTTTTTTGGTTTTGTCTTTTCACCACTGAAAGGGTCCCCCTTAAAATTTCTTGCAGGGCTGCTTTAGTGGTCACACACTCCTTTACTTTCTGTTTGTCTGGGAAACTCTATCTCTCCTTCCATTTTGAATGATAACCCTGCTGGATAAAGAATTGTTGGCTGCATATTTTTCCAGTGCAGCACATTGAATGTATCCTGCCACTCCTTTTGGGCCTGCCAAGTTTCTGTGGATAGGTCTGCTGCGAACCTGATTTGTTTTCCCCTATAGATTAAGGACTTTTCCCCCCTTGCTGCTTTCATTATTCTTTCCTTGTCTGTGTATTTTGTGAATTTGACTATGATATGCCTTGGTGATGGTTGGTTTTGTTGAATCTAATGGGATTTCTCTGTGCTTCTTGGATTTTGATATCTGTATCTTTCCTCAGATTAGGAAAGTTTTATGCTATAATTTGCTCACATAAACCTTCTGCCCCTTTCTCTCTTCATTTTCTGTGACTCCTATGATTCAGATATTATTCCATTTTAATAAGTCACTGAATTCTCTGTGTCTTGAATTGTGATCTTTTGCCTTTGTTTCCTTTTTTTATGCTTAATTATTCTCCATAATTTTATCTTCTAAATTGCTGATTCGCTGCTCTGCTTCATCCATCCTTGCTGCCATGGCAACCATTCAAGATTGCATCTCAGTTATAGCATTTTTAAATTTTGTCCTGACCAAATTTTATTTCTTTTACCTCCACAGAAAGAGATTTTATGCTTTTTTCAACCCTAGCTAGTTTTATTATTGTGGTTCTGAATTCTAGTTTAGACATCTTGCTTATATCTGTGTTGATTAAGACCTTGGCTGTCATTTCTTCCTGTTCTTTCTTTTGGGGTGATTTCCTTTGTTTTGTCATTTTGGAGGAAGAAAAAAAATAAAGTAAAAAATAAAAATTGAAAAACTAAAAAAGAAAACAAAAATATCAAATAAATGAGGCTATATCCTGGGTGTGTTTTGGTCTGTTTGTTTAGGGAAACTTGATAGAACGGAGAAAAAAGTGAAAGAAAAAAAAAGTAAGAAAAAAATTAAAAATTATAAAAATTATACAATAAAATAGAATAAAATGAAGTAAAAGAAATAGAATAAAAATTTAAAACAATAAAAATAAAGTAAAACAAATAAAAATTAAAATTAAATTTTATCTCTGTATCCAAGAATGAGGAAGGAAAGAAAGAAAAAAAAAAAAGAAAGAAAACAGTAAGCAAAAACAGAAGCAAAGAAAACAAAAATAAATCAGCAAAGAGAATTAAACCTGAATGAAGTTACACCCACATTCCCCTAGAACTGGAATTATGAAGCACTCTATAGTCCACACACTAAGCAGGTGGAAATACTTGTGCTGATCTTCTAGGGGATATGTTAAGAGGGTGCAGTTGGGTGGGCCTTGGTGTAATGGCTCCATTCTCCACTAGGTGGCACTGCTTAGTTTATTGGAGTGGATCAGTGTGGTGTGCATGAGCATGTACCCATGTGGATGAGGGGAGAGGTGGATGTGACTTCACCCAGCTCCCTAGTTTCTGGTACAGGAACTTAATATTCTCATGGACCAGTTATCAAGCACCCCTCCTTTGTCTCAGGCCTCTGTCCCCTCCCCACCTCTACCCTATCCATGTCCAAGCTGTCCTCCTGCCAGGCAGCACCTCCCTCCAGAGTTTTATCTCAGCTGGGGTTGTGTTTCAAAACCCTACACTTCAGAAACCCCTGCGGCTTGGACCTGCACCAACTCTCGAGGGGAGAGTCTTGTTGAGCAATGGCCGGGTGCTGGCTTGCCTCAGAAAATGTCTGTGCAGTTGCTCAGTGGCAGAAGTTCAGAGATCATGGCAAACCACAACACACAGCTGGCACCAGGTTTCACCACACTCTAGTGTCTTTGTCCCAATACCAGCAAACATGGTTGCTCTCGGGTCTGCTGGGAGCTTTGCCTGTGGGAAGGCCCTATTGCCTCTACCAAATGCACTCCAAGCAGGGGAACTGCTTCTCCCAGTGAGGCACATGGACCCCTCAGACCCCACTGCCTGCTTCTGGGGATTCATCCCACTTCCTCACCAGAGCACCTCCAGGCACAGAGCTCTGAAATTTCACACTCTGTGCCCCACTGTTTATAGAATCCTGGTGGTATGGAAACCCTTGTTTTTCTTCCCATCAATGGTTTTGGGGAACAGATTTCTTGTTCATTTTCCTGAGAGTGTTTTCACTGTTTCTCTCCAGCTACTTTTGGGGGAGTACTTTTCTTCCATGATCCTGGTGCACAGCAGTCTCTCCCTTTCCCTTTCTCTGTCCTCTCTCTGCAAAAAAAGCTCCCTGCCCTCTGCAGCTTTTCTTTTCCCCAGTTCACCTCTCTGCACCTGTAGCTATAGAGTTCTGTGGCTCAAGTTATGCAGATTGTTGTGTTAATCTTCAGATCAGTTTCCTAGGTGTTCAAAATGGTTTGATGCTGATCTAGCTGTGTTTCAGGGACAAGACAAGCTCAGGGTCTCCATGCTTTTCCACCATCTTAACTCCCTCCTGTAGATTCACCTTTACATTTATTTATTTTTGAGATTGTCTCTCAAAAATAAATAATTCTGGACTCTAGACCTCCATCCAACACTTGCTGGATGACCTTGATCAAATCACCTCTCAGCCTTAGTTTCCCTCTAGAAGAAAATAAAACGTGAATAATGATAGGTCTCTTGTGCTGAGAGACAGCACAAGCAGGAAAGGGGCAGAGAGAGAATGAGATACAGAATCCAAAGCAGGCTCCAGGCTCTGAGCTGTTAGCATAGAGCCTGGTGAGGGGCTTGAATTCATGAACTGTGAGATCATGACCTGAGTTGAAGTCAGACGCTTAACAGACTGAGCCACCCAGGTGCCCCATAGTTGACTTTTATACTCTCCAGAAAAAAAACCATCTTGAAGAGATGTCTGTATTCCAATGTTTGATGCAGCATTATTCACAATAGGTAAGATATGGAAACAATCTAAGTGTCTTTTGGTGGATGAATAGGAAAAGAAAATGTGATTATATATGTGTATATATATATATATATATATAATGAAATATTATTAAGCCTTAAAAAATCCCATTATTTGTGACAACATGAATGGACCTGAAGGGCATTATGCTAAGTGAAATACGCCAGACAGAAAGACAAATTCTGCGCAGTATTACTTGTATGTGGAATCTTAAAAAAAGAAAAAAAAGTTGAAGTCAGAGTAGAAAAGTGGTTTCCTGGAGCATGAGGATAGGAGAAGTAGAAATTAGTAAAACAGCACAAACTTTCAATTATAATATGAGTAAGGTTGAGGTTCCCTTTTTTTTTTTTTAATGTTTATTTTTGAGAGAGAGAGAGACAGAGCATGAGCAGGGGAGGGGCTGAAGCAGGCTCCAGGCTCTAGCTGTCAGCACAGAGTAGATGTAAATGTTATCCCTCCCAATCTCCACTGCCAAAAAAGGGTAATAACTATGTGGAGTGATTGATGTGTTAATTAACTTGATGAGGGGAATCCTTTCACAATGTATATGTATATTAAATAATCACACTGTACACTTTAAACATCTTTCAGATTTGTCAATTATACCCCTATAAAGCTGAAAAAAAAAGAATTGAAAACAAGGATTTAAATAGATATTTGTATATACCCATCTTTATAGCAGCATTATTCATGGTAGCCAAAAGGTGAAAATGACCTAACTGTCCATCAACAAAGAATGGATAATCAAAATATGGTATATGCATACAATGGAATACTATTAAGCCTTAAAAAGGAGGGAAATTCTGACACATGGAACAACATGGATGAGCCATCATGCTGTCTAAAAAGGAAAAATATTGAATGATTAGACTAATATGAATTCCCTAGAGGTCAAAAGTAGATGGAGACAAAAGTAAAATTGTGCTTTCCTGGAGATGGGGGTAGAAGGGGAATGAGGAGTTGTTCAGTGGGTATAGACTTTCAGTTTTGAAGAATGAAAAAGTTCTGGAAATGAATGACAGAAATGGTTGCACAACAATATAAATGTACTTAATGCCACTGAATTGTACACTTAAAAATGGTTGAGATGGTAAATTTTATGTTGTGTACATTTCACTAAATTAAAAAAAAAAGAAATATTAGAAAAAAAAATAAAAGGAACTGATGTGATAGGGGATGTTTACCTCTCTTTTTTAGGCTCTACATATGATTACCTTCATAGTGACAAGGGACTGGCATACTTACTAGAGGCTAATGATAAGTGTGTAAGAGGAACCACACTTTAAGAACTGGTGTTACTCATTTTTGTTTCTGAAAAGTGATCTTGCTTTGGGTGTTCAGTTGTCATTCATGTTATGGTAAAAATCTCTCCCCAGGGTGCTTAAAATTGATAACACTCAAATCCGTCGTGATATCCATCACCCATGTTCTGACAAAATCTGCCTTTACAGTATCAGAGAAAGTGGTGATTTTTAGATCTTTTGTTTCTTTGTTTCTTTTTTTTCCCTCTTTCATTTGCCAACAAAAGAGTTGTCAAAAGTAATGTTTATAATAATTTAACGGATTATTTGCTTATTAGATATTAATCATTCTGCTGTGCCAAGGGCCCATGCTGGTGCCTTGCTGCTAGAACAGTGATTCTGATCTCAATTAGATTATGTCTCTCTCCTTTACCTCCCCATAAATCATTCCGGCAAACTGAAATTAACAGCTACTGGAGCGCATTAATAATCTGCCTCACACATTGGAAAATGCATTAGCCGGAACCCTCCCATCGCTCTGACTGTTAAGCACATCATTTTGTTTATGAAATATAAACATTTCATGGAAGAGCTCTCCCACATTTCTCTGGGCCTGTGACAGCTAAAATGATTGCACACAATTGCCAGTCAGTCATGCGCCCAAATAAAGTTTGTTTAAAGTCATGGTTCTGTGACTGCCCCATTTTCTCAGGCATTTAAAAACCTACATTTAAAAAGAATCCCTTGTGATCATGAAAATAATAATAAAAATACTTTAAAAATGATACCTCACATGTGTACAGTCCTTTGCATAGTTTACAAAGCGCTTTCACTTTGTTTTGCTCATGATCTGGCAGGATGCTATCATTATTCACGTTTTATTTTCTTCTAGAGGGAAACTAAGGCTGAGAGGTGATTTGATCAAGGTCATCCAGCAAGTGTTGGATGGAGGTCTAGAGTCCAGAATTTGACTGTAAGTCTTTTGTTCTTTTCAATGCTCTACATACTTTACTATAATCCTCACTCTTTGTATATCTGTGTTCACTCTGTTTCTGTATGTTAAATATATATAATGCAGCCATGTGTCCTTTCTAGAGAGATAAGTGATCTGCCTCTGTTCTTACAGATTAAAGAGCAGAATCAAGAAAAGGCAGAGGTAAATGGACCATTTTCTTTATTTTAATTTACTGCAATTATTTATTTCTTCAGTTCTATCCTGCTGCACAATTCAGTGATGATGTACACAGGCTGAGTAACATGGAGATTAGACATGTTTTAAACAGTTTTTACACCTATAAATAGCTTCTCTGGGTGATTCAAGCACTCAAACACCCTCTTTACCTCAACAGCAAATATCTTGGTTTTAATTTACTTTGATGGCAGAAAAAGTCAGATGCCAGCAATGTTGTAATGCCCAAGCCGTCTTACTGTGAAGTTAAACTGATTACTTCTCAACCAGTATCTAAGATCATCAGAAATATTGACTGCAGTATGTTTTGGCTGACTTAATTGTGGCAAGTGAATAACAGCCTCAGCTACCAAATGGAAGAAACAAAAACATAAATTTGTTGGAAGGTAAAAAGATTTGTTGACAATCCAAACTTCAGAATGATTTGCATTTAGGCCCCATTATTATTGTTTCTTACTGTCTCTATACTCCTGACCAGTCCCGGAGTTGTCACTTCCTGTGTGGTTAGCCTCCAAACTTCAGTTTCTTTTCTACAAAATAATGATAATACACACCCTCCCTATCTCAGACATAATGTGAAGATGGAAAGGGGAAAAGTATGTGAACATACATTGTAACTAGAAAATTCTTCAGGATTATATACCATTTTTATCCATTATGCTATGGTCAAGCAGTTGAACAGATTCTTACTTGATGTATTTTTTTTCCCCCCAAGGAGTTCAGATAGCTGAGAAAACAGGTTATTGACAGGTTATTGACTGATGCTGCAGCCACCTTTCTCCCTTTATTCAAACCCTCCCAAAGACTCACTAACTTTGTTGAACAAAAACAAGAACTGAAATGTCTCTTGTCTACATTTTGTAGTTTCATGAGTACATGTTATAGGCTAACATGCATATGGTTATGTTTAAATATTAACTTAAAAGAATAAAAATTTATTGATTGTAGGCCATAAAAAGTTTGAGAAGATGACCAGTGTTTTTTGATCCTAGCACTGAGCACAGAATTTGGCCTGCAGTAGGCATGTAATATTTGCTTCATGAGTTGAAAATAGTCATACGTTCCCATCATGCTTCCATTCTAAAAAATATTTTTCCATACTCCTTTTTGTGTGTGTGTGTGTTGCTTTCAGCTTGGGCTTAAGGGTCACAGGAAAAAAGAATAAACTCACAAACCAAACCAGTTTCATTAGTTATGGTCAAACCATAGCTCTTAGGCTAGCCTTGTTCCTGAGTCTTGACTAGTAATGTCTTTGTTTCAAAAGAATTTGTCTAAAATGGCACCTATGCTATGGTAAGCATAGTAATAGCATGATGTATAGAGTTGAATCACTATACTATACACCTGAAACTAATGTAGCATTGTGTGTCAATGATATTCAAATGAAAATTCTTTTAAATACTTTGTAAATTCAGAAAAGATTTAGATTTGTCATGGAGATGGTATTCAAATGACTTTGCAAAAGCTTTTTGATCACTTTTTAAAATATTTTTTTTTGCTTGTTTATTTATTTGAGAGAGAGAAAGAGAGAAGGGAAGGGGTAGAGAGAGAGAGGAAGAGAGTGGAGAGGGAGAGAGAGAATCCTAAGCATGCTCTGCTGTCAGTGCATAGCCTGATGCAAGGCTCCATCTCAGCAAACTGCAAGATCATGACCTGAGCTAAAGTCAAGAGTCAGATGCTTAACCAACTGAGATACCCAGGCACCCCTTGATCACGCCATTTCTCCCAGTGTTATGTAAGTATTTTAATTAAGGGAAAGAAATACCATGCAAGTGAGAGTCAGAATGAATTAAATTTTATTTTTAAAATGAGACTATTTAGATTTCATTGAAATCTATATATTTTCAAATACATTGCAGAGCATGTGGAATGTAATGTCCTCTTTGAGTAAAACTACAATGGTTCATTCTTTGAATGTTTATTAAACATTATCCCGATCTTACTAATTGTCTTTTATGTCCCTGGACCCTGTAAAGAGCCACTGTTGTAGTTTTCCAAAAGCCTTCAGTGGCAAGATATTTAAGGTTTCCATTTAATATTACTTTGGAAGTAAATAATTACTTTTAGAATCATGCATGAAATTCAGTAATTTTTGCCTAATCTATGCTACTCTTCAAGCAGTCTTTAATGAGTACAATATAATAAAACAGTAATCAAATTGGTAATATATTTGTCATTCCTGTTAAGAGCTGTTTCCTCCTCCCAGCAATAGGAGGAGGTCATTTGGAAAGTGGGCATTAAGTATGCACGATACATACAATATTGCTCAGTACTGCCAAGTATCTTTTGGAGAAGCAGCTTCTATGCATGTGTAATAACCAATCTTTAAATGTCAAAGTTGCAGCCATTTTAAGAAAGAAATCCATATTTTGGACTAAATGTCATTTCAGATAACCAAGCTATTTGAAAGGTCCACGAGGGTTTTTAGAAAAGGCAAAAAAAGCCAGATCCCTGTAAGCTTTGACTTATTTATTTTTGCATTTCCACAACTTGATAATGACCAAACCAAACTTCCCAGAAAACTGAAAGCAAAATTTTGCTTTGAGCTGAGACCTGGTGATTCTTGCTTCACCTTCAAGGAAATCTTTAGTTTAGTTATAAATCCCTGAAAATCAGCTTTTATAATGGAAATGCTGAGAGGCTTTCTGCTGTTTTGACAACCAGAGGCAGGATTGCTTTAAAAGAACGTATGTGCATATAATATGCATATATCAGGTGGTTGTACCTATTCTACCAGTGATAAAACATAATAGTAGTCATAAAAATTAGTTTCATGTACTGCATGTTGAAGAAACGTTACCTGTTTCTCTTTAGACTTATCTACGAACAGGGAGGAAACACACACTATTTTCTTTGCACCCAGGAATAAACGTATATGGGCAGAGTCCCTGGCTCTTCTGGCTTAATTTTTGTTTCATAGAGGACTTTATTAGATACTTCGTATCTGTGCAGGCTAAGATCAAGCCTCTTCTTTCTCTTTGTTTTATTGAACAATAATTGCTTGGCATTTTATTAATGAAATCTTAATTTTTTCTTAGTGTACCTTCAGTGCAAACCCGTATACAATATGGCTCATATGTGTGGCAGACTTATGCACACTACATTTAAAGAGGAGGACAATCCAGTGACAGGGGCTATTGACAGTGTGGAAAGGAAATTTCACATAGGGAGAGGATTTGACTTTTAAATGTATCATCTCCCATTGCCCTACAACATGACTACTGTTTGCTTCTATCTCCAAATTTTATTCAGTATTATAGAGAAAGATTCACTGTATTTTGGGACCAAAAATAATTAAGAATCTAGTCAAATAATTTTTTTCTATAAAGATGGGCAATGGGAAACAAAAACCTATTAATTCTTATTTCTAGTGCATCCGTGGTCCTTTTCAGGAGAGGCAATAAATCTTTGCTCCCCAAATGAACACAAAGGGGAAAAAATAATGTAAGGAGTGACTACAACTTGTCAAATCAAGTGTTAGTAAATCAATCATGTCTTTGGATGAAACGATTTGCTGGAGAAGAGTCCCTTCCTTCCTTCCTTCCTTCCTTCCTTCCTTCCTTCCTCCCTTCCTCCCTCTCTCCTTCCTTCCTTCCTTCCTTCCTTCCTTCCTTCCTTCCTTCCTTCCCTCTCTCCCACTCTTTCTTTCTTTCTTTCTTTCTTTCTTTCTTTCTTTCTTTCTCTATCCTTCTTGTTTCAAGGGACTGCAGAATGACAATCATCATTGTTATGTTGTTTATGAACACTGTATTTCTGCTTCTCCCTCTCTTCCCACACATTGGCAGTGCTTGAGGCTTCTTGGGGGGAGTTAAGAATAGGCACAATGACTATTCCTGTGAGACTATGTGCCATGTATCTTTATGATGTTTCCAAAATCTACCAGCTAGAATCTTGCGCCCTCTGAGCAGAATAATGATGGGAATTGGTATTTTTTCCCCTTTATTACTTCATGAGCATTATCTTCATTAACTAAATAACATAACTCATTACTTTGAATGGTCAAGATATGGGGGGCTTATATGCTTTGAAATTCAATTTTTCCATTTCCTTGCAATGCAGACAGCCCATTTTATTTTTTCATAAAGAAAGGGATGCCTGAAGGTGAATGATGGATGAATCTTAAATGGTTGGTGTCCAGTTTGAAAAAGCACCTGGAAGTTGGGCTGTTTCACTGCATTCATACAGATCTTTATTATTACTTAGCATTCATATGGCATTTGGTATTTGCAAAGGGTTTCGCACTCATTTTTATAAGCTATTCTTCATACCAATCCTGAGAGGCAGGTTCATTTTCCTCAATATGTGGCTGAGGAGATTTGGCAGAGGAATAATTAGCCTCTTGTGCTAAGGCATATGCCACCCTAAACATTGCAGGGTTTAGGACTCAGTACTCTGTGCCATTGTAATACTGGGGCATATTGGTGAGTGCTTATTTTCATAACTGAATTTACTCATAAAGAACATTTTAATTTTACTAAGGCACAGCTTCCAGGGAGGGAAAGGTTGATAAATTGGATATTGTACTACAGCAAAGTAAGGCATCATTTACTTGGGATATTCAAGGATCTCAGATATTTAATGCTCTACTTAGGGCTTAAAAAGTACTGGGAAACAATGTAGCTGAAATAGGTTTTAAAAGACATCATCCTTGGGGCGCCTGGGTAGCTCAGTCGGTTGAGTGTTTAGCTCTTAAATTCAGCTCAGGTCGTGATCCCACAGTTCCTGGGATTGAGCCCGAGGTTGTTGGGCTCTGCACTGGCAGTGGGGAGCCTGCTTAGAATTCCCTCTCTCTCTCTCTCTCCCTCTCTCCCTCTGCCCCTCCCCCACATGTGTGTGCACTCTCTCAAAAATAAATAAAATATTTTAAAAAATTAAAATTTTCCTGTAAAATCCAGCCTGAGATGACACCGGTAAAACGTCTGGTGGATTTATTGGCACACAGTGAATTGGTATATCTCATTACACTGGAGATATTGTGTGTTCTAGGGTCAGTGTTATTTTCAAATCTCTGGTCCAAACAATATGTACCCAAGATTTACACAGAATAAAGGGGGAGACGGGGTAGCTATCCTGGTAGCTTGGCATATTACTTCCTTTTCAGTTATCTAGTTGATTTAGGCAAAACTCGCTGTTAGAAGTTTTCATGAATTAATTTATTTTGGGGGCAGGGGGTGGTTTGCTAGAGAGAGGGAGGCTGAATTGCCTTTGGCATTATGGAGTAAAGAATGAAGTCTGGATGTTGAAGCAAGCATCTTATAATGCAGCTTCTAATACATCCATTGCTTTTCTGTCCATACATTCAGCATAAATTTTATCAAGTGGCCATTGATCAGTACTTACTTTTCCTTCTCCCAATCCTCACTGTAACAGGAAGCATTTGAGAAATGACCTACAATTTATGATGCTTTATCAATGTTTTTACTCACTATGGAGGAAAGTGTGAGGAACATATTTCATGATGAAGTGGGTTTCTAGTTAACAGGACAAAATGAAAGCAAAGTCATAGATCAGTGTAATATGTCAAGCATGGAAAGGATTCAATTTATTGTAAATAATACCCAAGTTGCAAAAGAAATACAGCAACAGAAATCAGTTTATTCTATATGTGAAAAAGGAAAATTACCAGTAAGAGGTAATAGGCTCCATTTATCCCTTGACAGAAATTCGTATTGTTTGTGCTTATCCCCTCTGGGAGATCAAGGACTCTATCTATCTTTTGGGATTTCAGAAAGGGGACCAACATATTAGACTTCCTGTGGCAAAGTTATAATAACTAGGACCTTTAAATCCAAAACATTTTGCAACTGATACACGAAGGTATATCAGGGAACATTCCACCATTTAAGACATGTTTCTCAAAGAGTGGTTTTCAAGTCTGCCTGCACTGGAATCATCCATAGTATTTACTTAAAAAGTCAGATTTCCTGACACTGTGATAGAACTATCAAATCCAAATCTATGTAGTTTGGGGACTGAGAATCTACATTGTAAACATCCAGATAATTCTTGTTTCTAGGATTGCTATATTTAGCAAACAAAACAAAACACAAAAAACAAGCAAACGAAAACCCCAGGATCCTCAGTCAAATTTGAATTTCAGACAAACAACATTTTAAAGGATAAGTATATCCCATGCAATTTTTGGAACATATTTGTACTAAAAAACTATTGTTGATCTGAAATTCAAATGAGCATCCTTTTATCTGGCAGCCTTATTTTTAGACACATTGAGGTTTCAGAAGCACTGATCTAAGGGGGTTATCCATGTGTTCAGAACTAGTGCAGAGCTCTGGCTTTCTGGCTGAAAACTTTTTGGGAGATAAAGAGTGTCAGGGTTTTTGCTGATCTGACCCTGAATGCCTCAGATGAGCTTTGTAAACTACTAAAGTGTACACATGTGGGGTCAGTGAAACCTTGCTTCTATCCTGATTTACAAGGTAGTATTTTCCCACAGGAAAAGCAACAACTTTAGAAAATCTGAGTGTTATCAGCACATACCTCATTATCTTTTTAAACCTTGTCCTTTCAGTGTTCGGTTGGGGGAGGAGGGGAGATGGACAGGTGCTTCCTAGATGGACATTTTCACTACCTTCTTTGAGAATCTAGGATGATTTTCTATATATTGGGCTATACAATTTGCTAACTCTTTGTTCAGTTCTTTCCATGTTAAGGGAGTGAAGTTAATTACTTGGTAAAATCGGGGTATATCTTTTTAAGGAAAGCTTTTTGGGATTCTTTGGAATTCTTTGTGCAAATTCTAGAGGAGAATCAGGTTAAATGATTTTTTTTTTTATATCTGTTAACAATTTAAAGAATCTTTCAGGCAAAGAAGTGTGCAGAGTTACGAAAAAGTGATTTCACTGGGATATTGATGCTTGTGGGATGTGCTGTCTCTCTTCAAAGGCCTGTTGAGATGTGACTGTAGGAGTGAGGCCATCTTTTTACAGTATGTGTTTATATGATATGTGCATAAAAACATACTTGGTGAATGGACCGGAGGAGAGTCCAATAAAGTCTGCTCCAGGGTGGGTTCAAGAACACTGATAGAACATTTTTTCCTTCAACGTCATTTTACTACAATTTCTTTCTAGTTGAAGGAAAGGGCTTTCATTGATTCTGACTGGCTGGGAGCATATTTCTAATTTACATCTCCTGAGTTTACAATTCACTGCAAAGAAGCTCAGATAAAGTGGAAGCAAACAGAGCCTGCTGGAGAAACCCTCAGCATGAATAATACACTGTTTACCTTAATGAAAGTGCTATCAGAAACAGGAGGGCCAGACTCTTTTGTTGTTGCTAAATACAATCGTTCTGAAACCTGAAGGAGTAATTGCTGCTCCATGTTCTGTCTGAACCTTTCCTAAATAATTTCAATTCTATTGACTTTGTTTTTGGCCTTTTAACCAAGCCATCAGCTTTCTAGACAGCTTTGCCTCCATTTCTAGAAATCTATAGCCTTTGGGAAGAGTGAGTGGCCCAAGACATTTTATAAACCTAACTTCATTAATCCTTTTCATAGCCTTGAGAGGTAAAATGTCTATGAGTCTTAATGGTCCCAATTTTCACATATGGAGAATAAGGTACAGAAAGGCCATTAAGTGACATAGAAGCAGAGAGTCTTCTCGAAAACTAACAGCCTTCATACATTTATCTGTGGTTATGAATTATAAGCACTGGGTGGCTCTAGTACTAGGTGACCTATGAATAAAATAAAACCGCCTCTTTCCTGGAAATTCTGCAGTGTATTATGGGATTTCATTTAGAGTCTATTCTTACACTAGACTGATGCATAGAAACCAAGGTCTGCTCTCAATATTGTGTAAGTATTTTGACTTTCTCAGACATAGGCGGTGCACCATCATAAGATGTTTATTCAGGAGCTTCGGTGAGAGGAGTACATGTATCCAACTGTCCTAATCTTTCTTTGTCTTTCTTCGTCTGATCCAAGGGATTTGATCCAAATGATCAATCACTGTTGAGTCTCTTCTATCATTTGGATCCCTTGGTGGGATGGAAGATCTTTTCCAGGTTAGGATAGATAACATCTGGAACTCGGACAGTGGGTCCAAACCCAGCTCTTGACCCCTTGATTTGAAAGTCACAAGTAAAATAGTGGATTGGATGGTGGTGATGATAGACCATGGAACTGGTGAAACAAATAGAAACAGAGAGGGATGCATGAACCTACTCGAATCAGGTGATGCATGAGCCCCTACCTCTGGAGGTTTGCAGTGCACTAGTCTCACAGCCAGGGATAGTTTAGGGGGGAGATATATGTGTCAACAACTTTTACTCCTTAGTGGTAAAATTAGAGGACTTTTACTACTCAGTGGTAAAATAAGAAGGGTTAATGGTTGAGTTGCAGAGAAGGTCACTAACTATGAGCTGAGTCTTCTGAACTCTGCTGTGTTTATTGTCTAAGGAAGAGACCCGTGTCTATTAGACACCTTTTGGGGAAAAGTGACAGGTCAGATTAGATGGGCTTGAGAGAGAGAGAGGACTGGAGGACTAGATAGAGGGAAATGGAGAAGGCAGGCTGTGTGCAGCCCCAGCTAGATTTATTTTAGCGCTTATAAATAAAAACATGAGCGGAGCCTGTCTGCAGAATTATTTACAGAAGAATTTTAAGCTACGGGGCCCTTTCCAGGGTAAGCACTGAATGCTAAAGTTTATGATGCAGAATGACTTTGGCTACTGTGGCCCCAATTTGGACAAATCTGCCATTAACACCAGCATGGCAGTTATTTTACTGGGGGTGACAGATTGTGAGGTAGGGAGAGTAATTCAGACTATTACCCAGGTGAAGGCATGAAAGCTCAGTGATATATGAAGACCACTTAAATTCATTGTATCTTGTACATCACATCTTTGATAGATTATAGCTGTGGCATTAAAATGGAAATGGTTTCTCTGAGGCCTGACAGGGGCTGGGGTGACCTGTGACCTCCCTCTGAGGAATGTGACTGACCGAATTATCAGTTAAGAGAAAAATCTACGGGGAATAGACTCACAGTGATGGCGAATCCACCATGCATATATATCTATATTTTTTAAACCTTTGGTTTGATTGAAAGCCTCAGTACTCAAACCTTGTTTCCACCTCCTCTCCTTGCCCTCCCCCAGGGTGCCCTCCCCAACCCATGCTAACTTTCTCGGCTCAGATTTCAGACGGCAAGGTAATATTGATTGAAAAATTGTTATTAGAGATAGTAGGCCTCCTGCACACTGCCTACTGATTTAATTTGGAAAACATTTAATTTTATGAAGCGGTAAATGATGGTGCCACGCTCCCCTGTGTTAGGGAGCAGCTGGCTCTTTACCTCCTCACCCGCCCAAGTCCCAGGCGTCCTCTTGGCAATCATGTGCTCCCTTCCCCTTTGCTTAACAAGTTATTTCAATTTCTAAACGAAGGCTGAACAAGAGAAAGACAACATGCAAATTGAGATCCAAGCCACCATTCACACGTGAAAAAGTTCCCCTGGAATTCCCTCAACTCAGCCCACCCCCCCCCTCTGCATCTGTCATGAAAAAAACAGAGCCCTTGTTCTCCTCAGATTGTTTTCACCAATGACCTGACACCACCATCTATAATTAATTACATCATTTACATTAGACTATTGACTAAACAAATACATAAATCATAGGCAGAGTCAATAGGTGCAGACATATTTAATCATGTTCTAAATAATGATTACTGCTCCCATAATGCAATAATTATTTTCAGCAGCTGACTTGAATTAATCTTCTGTCAGTGTGCCATCTGAAAAAAACAGAGACGAAGATGAAGAAGGCAACACTGATGATGGAGGAGCTGTTCTGTCTCTCTGGGTGTCTCTCCTTTTCATTCCTCCCTGTGGGCACCCTCTGTTCTCCCTCTCTTTCTCCGTGACCCCTTCTCTACTTCTTTTTTTCTTTTTCTCCACTTTTCATTTTCCCCTTTGTCTTTTCCCTTATTCATGCCCATGCCTCAGACTTGTTCTTTTGGCCACCTGTCTCTGTTGCTTTTTCTCTTTATCCCTTGCCGGTAACTTCCCTGCCCCATTCTTCTCCCTCTCCCTTTGCCGTAGGGCTAGATGGTGCTCGTGGTGGCATCCAGCCCTTCTTTCTAGCCTCTGCCCCCTGCCCTCTCATACCTTCATTTCTGAATCTCCAAGGACAGTTTAAATGTTAAAGACTCAAAGAACCAGTTTTCTTAATAACTTACCCAGATTAGATTTTCTTTCTCTTCTTTTTGACAGCTTTTCCTAAATCATTTTTTACTTTGGAATGGCAAATTGATTAAAGAGGTGGGGGTAGTTGTAAAACAGGAGTACTTACAAATGCAATACTCATAATTTTTAGACTAATTTAGCTTTTGTCATCAGAGAGAATAAATCAGTGTTTATAGGTATACATGGGTTTTTTTTTTCCTAACTTAACAATGAAATCAACTCTGAAGTATTTTACTTGGGACACAGCCTACCATAGTTAGTGGATGCTTTGCAAATAAAATAATTCGTCCTTTTCTACTTCATTTTTAGCTTGCAATAAACAGGGCCAATTATTAAGAAGTGACAGCTTGAGGGAAATACAACCATGCCCACAATTTATTTAAATACCAGTAGTTTGAAATACTGACTCTAAGACACAATGCTAGAGATAAGTGCAAAATAAAATTATATATTCCATCTTGTTTTTTAGCATCATCTCTTGGTTTCTTTGGAAGTTTATAGACAATTGTTACATAGAAGGAAAAAGTCCTTTGGGTCAAATAATATGAAAGAGTTGAAAATGTTTGCTCCCTATAGCTATAGTTAGTTTTAATGTCCTCTTCTGAAAGCTCTTCTGCAATGATCTTTTTAATTAATACTTGTCCTCGGGGATTTGTGGTCAAAAAAGTACTGGATCACTGTCCATGAAATCGAGAATACATTTCCTAATCTCTTTTCTCTCTTCTCATCCCAAAGGATAAGCTGTTTGTGATCCGGAGAACGTTCAAGTGGTGTGTCTGGCTGGCCAGGCTCCTTTTATCCTTTTAAGCAATGACATCCTTTCTGGTTGTTGTACACACGTGCTAATTTAAGGGCTACGTAATAGGACTGTGATTGGAATTTGTTCTTATTAGTGATATAAGGGAAGACAGAGTTGGTAGGGAATATTTAGAATCAGGGGTAATAGAATATTCATTTATTAAAAACATATTTACTGAGTGCCTACCTGTGTCAGGTACTGTGCTAGATACTGGTTATCCAGAATAATCATGAGTATATAGTCATTAAATCTTCTTTCTTAAGCTTCTAGTTAAATTCCATACAGGTGGTTTTAAATAAATGGAATTACATTTAGAATAGCACACTGTACAATTGTAATTACTGAATATGCCAACTCAGATGAACTTTTGTGGTGTGCAGTGAGCCAGGTATGTTCCAAATAGTTCAACAAATGTCTGAGACCAATGTGAAACTCAGCAGAAAAATATCTGAAAAGGATAAATGTTGGGTTTGACTTTTTCCCATTTACTTGCCTGTTCCCTAATGAAAAAGTCAAAGAGGGTCAAGGAGAGAGTTAAACAAGAGACCTGCTAAAGAGACACAGCATTTATAGTAAAAATAAAATAATTCCTTATTGTGCATGGACCAAAACCAAAATGCAGTGTGGAAGTGCTTACCTCGAATAGATGCTGCTCCTGAAATAAGAGTACTATTTTATTATTATTTTTTCATGTTTATTTATTTATTTTGAGAGAGAGCGAGTGTGTGCACAAGCTGGGGAGGGGCAGAGAGAGAGGAAGAGAGAGATTCCCAAGCAGGCTCTGCACTGTCAGTGCAAAACCCAACACGGGGCTTGATGGGGCTCTATCCCAAGAACCGTGAGATCATGACCTGAGCCGAAACCAAGAGCTGGATGCTTAACTGACTGAGCCACCTGGGTGCTCCAAGAGTACAATTTTATAATTTCCCCAGGGAACAAGGGGAAAGGGTATACATAACTTACATGAACTGTTTGAAATCTTGTGGTGTCTTTGTATTGTTTATTTAGAACAACAAATGTCTTAGTAAAAAGAGTAAAACTTACAAAGCAAAATGCAGTTTCTTTATGTAAAAATAGGCAAAATCTGTTTCATAGGGACATTGTGAAGTTTAAATGCCAATATATTTATGAAAATATAATGCATTTGCAACAGGCCTTACTCAGTAAGTTCTCATTTAATTGCCACTGACATTGTTATTATAGAATGTTCAAGTGGAGAGTGTTAAGGTACTTGTAATTGAAGGATGGATTGGTTCTTTATAGGTAGTTTTGAGTCGAACAAACTTTTGTATGGTTCTGATTCACTAACAAAGTGTTTTCATACATTATAATCCTACTGGGGCTCCTGGGTGGCTCAGTTGGTTGAGTGTCTGACTCTTGATTTTGGCTCAGGTCATGATCCCAGGGTTGTTGGATGGAGCCCCATGTCGGGTTTTGTGCTGAACATGGAGCCTGTTTAAGATCCCCTCTCTCTCTTATTCTCTGTGTTAAAGAAATTCACATTCTATGAGTGGAGACAAATGCACAAACATAATTTTCATTAAATTATAAAATGTAATGTAAATAATGTTCAGTAATCATTGGTTCTTCAAGTGACTGGAATTTTCCATCTCTATAGTGGTCCTGTATAATACTTGGATTGAGTATACTATTAAACCAGATTTAATGTCAACATAGAGATAAATACAAACTAAATTTTCCAAATTGGCATGGCAGTTAACTCCTCTGCTTGGTCTGTGACTCAGTTTTTCTAACATAAACCCTCTAGTTTGCTTGGAGAGGCCTGTTCCTGGTTGGAGTATAATGAGTGAAATAATCTCTATGTATGAGTATCTTCTTAAATGGAGAGACATTTGGGGAACTTCTAATAAGCACTTCTTTTGGAACCCATAGCAAAGAATTTGTAGCACTTCATAACCCAACACGTCAAGGAGCTTATGTAAAAATGGAGGAATTGTGCATTTTGGCTACCCATTTGAAATATTTACAAAGGTAAATGAAACAGGAGTCCACCTTTCCATCAAAACCCGTGTTATAGCCTGATGAATATTGCATGATGAGTGAGCTATAAATAAACAATAAATATAAATAAAAATAGAGAATATAAAAATAATTATTAATATAAATAATAAATGAATAAAGCATAAGTTTGGGGCTGAGATGGAATGGAAGTAGATGTGAAATTTAATTGAGCTTGATTTTGAGTTTAAGAAGTCTTTCAGAACCAGTATTTCGGTAGGGATTTCAGGATTTTTTTTCCTTTTAATTTTAAATGAATGTGCTCATAACTCTTTGCTCGTTGGGTCAGTCAACCAAAGATAACTATTACTGTAATTCCAAATAGCTGCGGGGGGAGGGGGGAGTATTTGACCTGAGGATGGGTTTAGATCACAGGGACCTGAAGCTTCTTTTTTCAAAAGGATCATCCCCTGCTCAAACATTTTTAACTGTCTTTTTAGAAGTCTTTTGGGAACAGCACATTACCTCCTTTTCTCAAGGAGAAAGCAATAGGAAATTCTTTTCTTTGAAGTTTAAATTAACCTGGTTGGGTGAAAGACTTCCAAATTATTAACCAAATGGGCTGTCAGAACCAAATTTTCTGGAAAAAGTTGTTCAAGTTAAAAAGAGAAGTTTTGGTGCTCTACCTGCATGGACTCATTTATTTAATTCTCCCAACAGTTCAGTTCAGTGAGGTAGGTTGTGAGGGTTTACATCCCTGATTTAGAGGTGAGATCCCAGAGAGCTTAGACCAGACACTTGCCATAGGTTGTAAGTGATGGAACCAACCTTTAGTTGGGCAGACAGGCTCCAGATGCTACACTGAAAAACACGGGACACATGGCTAAAGCAGAAGCCGGATCTTACGGGAAATTCTAAGTTTGACCATTAAGAAACCTGAGATAACCAAAGATAGAACTGTATTCCTTCATTTCCCTAAGTAGCTCACACTTCCCAGCCACCTCCCTCTTATGCTTCTTTTCTGTGCTTTTTGGGGTACACTCTGCCTGCTGCCTAGTGTTCAGTGCCCTTATGTCTGGAGACTGACGTGGATTCTGGGACATGGAAGACAATAAATATTTACTTCATCAATGAATGACTAATAGACATGGTGCCTCTAGGTATCGGGACAGAGGTCAGAATTCCTGGCTCCTAGCTCCACCACAGTATTGCTTTGTGTCCTTGGGCAAAGTTTCTTCTTGTGTCCCATTTCCTTACCTGTCCAATGGAAATAAAAGAGTCCTGAGATCACAGGATAGTTGTGAAGACAAATTGACATAACATAGTAATAATGATTAAAATGATGATGGTGATGATGATGATGTTACCCCTAATAGTTAAAAGACAACTCAGGGAGAGAGTTCAGTTTAACTCAAAATAATTTTTTTATGGTGGAAGTATAGGAGTCGTGAAATATTTTTTTGGGTAGGAAAATCTACCCAAACTATATAGGACCTACTTCTTATTAGGCTCCTAAAACTATAGCTTATAGTATATTTTCTCTTACTGTAGGACTGCCACTCATATTAATATGTGTTTGCTAAGTGCTTATTATGGCAGTTAACATCCACTGACTGCTTATCATGCAGCTGAGGTATAGAGAGGTTAATTAACTTATGCAAGGTCACACAGCATCACATGGTAGTCCTGGGACTTAAGCCTAGGCAACCTCCCCCAAAAGGCTTAGGCAACCCATCTCCAAAGCCAGTGCTCTTAGCCCCTACACTACTGAGCAGTGTGGGTTTGAATAAGAACCTCTTGTCTCCAGGGACCCACTGTACTACCAGAAAGAGACATAAGACACTCTAGCTGATGAGACACTCCAACAAGTCACCAAAAGAATGCTATCATTGACTTGTATAAGGCTATTTTCTTTCTTTCTAAAAACCCAAACCCAATAAACCACATTGGGACAGGGTAGTATGAGATGAGGAGGATAGGGGAAACTTTTATATAATTAATGAATTTTTAAAGTATTTTTTAAGGATCTTGTTAAATTTTTTGAAAGAAAGGACATTTCTATACTTTATTTTTTATTTTTAAGTTGGAGGAAGAACTTATCTCTGCTGGATATACTGTACTCTTTACTAAAGGCTCCTAGGAATTATTCATTCAGATTTCAAAATTATGCCTATTAAGTACAGCCACACAGAAAGTTGGAGTCAACATCATGAATATTTAGTGTCTCACTTCCTAGTCCTTGATTTCTCCAAAACCTTTTGGTGTGGCAGTGGCTAAAATAGTCACTTTAACTCAATTTAACAATCATTTATTGAACACCTACAATGTGCCAAGTACTATAAGACTTTGTCCTAACTTTCCAGGAGGATAGGGAAGAAAACAAACATAATAGGTACAGAAGTAGCATAGAGCTTGGATGGATTAACTCCTGTGACTTGAGAGGGGATCAGAGAAAGCTTCTTGGTAGAGATAATGTGTATGTCTTCTTAAAAGTTTACCAGGTAAGCATTCCAGGTGGAAAGAGAAATAAAATGGAAGTAGAGCATTGTCATGAAGATTGAGGATCAGCTGAAGACTGAAAACCAGGTATCGGACACCTGTGCACACAAGCAGTGATTTTCACCATATACTCTGCTGCCTGAGTATAAATCTAGACCGAAGATGGGAGATTATAGAACTAATCTACTGTTGGATATTTGTCACGTAAATTATATGGCAAAATTTTATAGGGGATGTTAGTGAGAAAATGGTTCAAGTGATTGCTCATGGAGTCTAGGATAGAGAATTCCATACACTGGTCATTTTAGAGGTATACACGTTAATCTTACCTGTTACCTTAGAATCAACCCAGAAAAGATCAATCAAGTCAGAAAGGAACACTACTGGGACACCTGTATGGATCAGTCAGTTAAGCCTCTGACTTTGGCTCAGGTCATGCATGATCTTGCAGTCTGTGAGTTTGAGCCCCTAGTTGGGCTCTGTGCTGACAGCTCAGAGCCTGGAGACTGCTTTGGATTCTGTGTCTCCCTCTCTCTCTGCCCCTCCCCGGCTCACACTCTCTTTCTCTCTCAAAAATAAACATTAAAAAAAATTTAGAAAAGAATAATGCTATATATGTGTGTGTGTATGTGTGTATGTATTTGTATATATATGTGTTTGTGTGTTTGTATATGTGTGTATATGTACATCCATGCATATATATTTTTTGAGTGACCTCTTTGAGATATGACAAATGATTAACTGCACATATTTAAAAGTTATAATTTGAGAAATGTATGCACCCATGAAACTATCACTATAATCAAGATAGTGAACATATCCATCATGACTAGAAGTTTCCTTGTGCTCTTTTAAATTCCTCCATTGCTGTCTTCACCTTGGAAAATGTTCTATGAACCCTTGGCAAAATGAGTATTTGTTGTTGAGGGGATTGTTTTATAATTGTCAATTAGGTCAAATTGGTTGATAATATTCAGGTGTTCTAGATCCTCACTGATTTTTCTGTAAACTTGTTTTATCAATTATTAAAATAAGGGTATTTGACATCTCCATCTATAATTGTGGATTTGTCCGTTTGTCCTTGTAGTTCCAACAGTTTTTGGTTCATGTTTTTAGAGGCTATGTTATTAGGCGCATAAGCATTTAGGATTGCTATGTCCTCTTCATGACTTGACCTTTATCATTTTTTTCAAAAATTTTTAATGTTTATTATTTTTGAGAGAGAGAGAGACAGAGTGCAAGGGGGGGGGGGCGGAGTGTCAGAGAGAGAGAGGGAGACACAGAAGCAGGCTCCAGGCTCTGAGCTGTCAGCACAGAGCCTGAAGTGGGGCTCAAACTAATGAACTGTGAGATCATGACCTGAGCCAAAGTTTGATGCTCAACTGACTGAGCCACCCAGGTGCCCCATGAATAACCTTCTTAATCCTGCTAATAGTTTTTGTTCTGAAGTCTGCTTTGTATGATATTAATATAGTCACTCTCACTTTTTTGGGGGGCTTAGCTTAAGCGTGGAATATCTTTTTCCATTTTTTTTCTTTTAACCTATTTGTTTCTTTACCTTTAAAGTATGTTTCTTGTAGCAGCATGTAATTAGTCTCCTCTTTTTAATGCAGTTTGATAATCTCTGCAGTGTTTAGACCATTTACATTTTACGTGATTAGTGATATCAGGTTTAAGTCTGTCATTTCACCTTTTATTTTCTGTTTGTCTTATGCTTTGTTTGCTTTTCCCCCTCTCTCTTTCTGATTTATTTTGGCTTAAGCATTTTTTTAAAGATTATGTTTTATCTCCTTTCTTTTGGTTTATTAGGTATAATTCTTTGGTTTGTTATTTTAATACTTGCTTTAGCATTTACAACATACATATTTAACTTACCACCCTCCACCTTCAAGTGATATTATACCACCTAATGTATAGTGTAAGAACCTTACTTCCATTTCTCCCCTTCCTACCTTTATTCTATTGTTGTCAGAAGTTTTACTTTATAAAAACCGCACATTACACTGTTTTTTATATTTTGTTTAAACAGTTACCCTCTAAGGATATTTATAGCATAAGAAAAAAGTCACATATTTACATCTATATTTACCATTTCTGATGTTCTTTATTCTTTTATGCAGATCCATATTATCAGTGGCTATCGTTTTCTTTTCTGTCTGAAGGAATTTCTTTAGCATCTTTTTTTTTTTTAGTGTGAGTCTGCTAATAATTCTTTCAGCTTTTGTATATGTGAACATGTATTTGTTTGACTTTCATTTTTAAAACATATTTTTGCTGGTATAGAATTCTAGGTTGATTTTTTTTTTCCTTCCAATACTGTAAAGATACTGGTGTCTTCCTGTTTGCATGATTTTTCTATAAGAATCACCATCTTTCTTATTTCTTTTCCTCTGAATGGGAAGTGACTTTTTCCCCCGCTCTGGGTGCTTTTGAAGTTTCTCTTCATGACTGGTCTTGAGCAATTTGATTATGATATGCCTTAGTAGAGTTTTCTTCAAGTTTCTTAGGCTTGTGGTTCTTTGCGGTTCTTGGATCTGTGGATTTATAGGTTTTATAAAATTTGGAAAAAAATATTTGCCATTATTTCTTCAATTTTTTTCTATCCTCTTCCCTTTCCATTGGGCCTCCAAGGACACATATATTAGGCTGCTTGAGATTATTCAAGTTCATGGATAATCTTTTCACTAAAAAAATGCCTTTTCTCTTGGTGTTTTCTTTTGGATAGTTAATATTCCTATGTCTTTAACTTCACTAATATATCCTTTTGTGATAGGTAATCTATCACTAATCCCATCAAGTGTATTTTTCATCTTACACACTATAGTTTTCATAAACCTCTAGAGGCTGAATTTGGATCTTAAAAAAAAAACAACTTCCTGGGGCCCCTGGGTGGCTCAGTTGGTTGGGCAACTGACTTCCAGCTCAGGTCATGATCTGGCAGTTTGTGAGTTCGAGCCCCGCATTGGACTCTGCTGACAGCTCAGAGCCTGTAGCCTGCTTTCAGATTCTGTGTCTCCCCCCTCTCTACCCATCCCCTGCTCATGCTCTATGTCTCTCTGTCTCTCAATAATAAATAAACGTTAAAAAAAATAAAAAAAAAACCTTTCAGGTCTCTGCTTAAATTTTGGATAATTATAAAAACTGTTTTAATGACCTTACCTGTTAATTTTAACATCTGGGTCAGTTTTAGTTAACTTATTTTTTTCTCTTATTATAGAGAGAATACATAATTATGACATCATTTTTTGTTGTATCAATATACATCATATTTCTGTGCTTTTTTGCATTCCTGGTATTGTTTGATAGGGTGCCAGATAGAAAAATACTGTTCAGCTTTGTTCTGGGACACAGTTAAGATATATTTGGGTCTTGTTTTCAAGATTTGTTTGTAGGACCAGAGCCGTGTCTAGTCCAGGGCTAATTATTCCTCACTACTGAGACAAGACTTTTCTGAGTACTCTGCCTAACATGCCTAACACCCTATGAATGATAAGGTCTTTTTTTTTTTTTTTTTTTTTTTTTTGTCTGGCTGGTAGGAGCAAGTGCTGTTCCTGGCTCTGTATGGGCACCAGGCACTGTTCCATCTGGTAGTAAACAAGATAACAAGGGAAGACACAGTGCATTCCCCATAGTCTATTGGGAGTTAATGCTGAATGATAAGTGCTGAGTAATGAGAGAACTCTGGTGGCATATTGGAGGAAACCATAACCAAACTAGAGGGATCAGGGGAGTTTTTTCACAGGAAGTGATGTCTAAATCAAGTTCTAAATGCCAAGTATGTGTTATCCAGCTAAGAACAGGGAGAAGTACTTACCATTCAAAGGAAATAATATATGTATATGTCTAAAGCAAAATAGAGCAGGGTCTGTTTGATTTGAAGGGCTGAAACAAATCTTAGATAGCTCTAGTGAAGAGTGTGAGGAGTAAGGGCAGGAGGCTGCCAGTTCAATTTGCTCTTAATAAGTAATAAACTGCATTAAGAATAAGAGGCTCCAGGGGTGCCTGGGTGGCTCAGTTGGTTGAGCGTCTGACTTCGGCTCAGGTCATGATCTCACGGTCCATGAGTTTGAGCCCTGAGTCAGGCTCTGTGCTGACAGCTCGGAGCCTGGAGCCTGCTTCCGATTCTGTGTCTCCCTCTCTCTCTGACCCTCCCCTGTTCATGCTCTGTCTCTCTCTGTCTCAAAAATAAATAAACATTAAAAAAAATTAAAAAAAAAAAAAAGAATAGAGGCTCCAGAGTCAGACAGCCTTGGCTCAAATTCCAGCTCTGCCACTATGAGCCTCAATTTCCTAATCTCTATAATGGACCTGATAAGAACCTTTACCTCTTATACTAGCATTAGTTTGGGCTACATATAATAGAAAATCCAAAAGATCAGTAGCCTAAAAGAGATGGATCTTTATTTCTCTCCTTGTAAGAGATCTCATTAGAACTGAGGCTCCTTTTGTCTTCCTCTTCTAATGTCCTAATGCATGGTCCAGGATGGCTACTGGAGCTTAGCCATTACATCTGTTTTTCAGACAGAAGGAAGGAAAAAATGGAATAAGGGCAAAAGGCGATGATAACTATCTTTAAGAAACTATCTCTGAATCCCAAATAACTCTTCTTCATGAAACTTACTGGTTAGAAATTATTCCCATGGCAATTCCTAGTTATAAAGGAAGCTGAAAATGTCTTTTTTAGCTACCAATATTGTCACCATGAATAAAATTAGTGTTCTATTGCTGAAGACAAAAGGGAGAATGGGTATGGATGAGCAAGAAGCAGTTTTTGCAAACCTATCATATAGGTGTAATGTAAGAATTAAATAAAAATGCACATAAAACATGTGACACGGTGTCTGTATTGTGTTAATTGCTCAGTAGATGTTATCTTCACAAAGCCAATTCAAAACATCCCCTTTTCAGGAGCATTGTGCTGGCAGTAAACTAAAGGGTCTCTTACCTACACTCGAATGAATGGCTTTTTCTCCCTCATTGCTGTGGTGTAGATGGAGTCTTTGACACCATGCATATGACTAACAGCACAGGATCAAATAATAAGTCTCCTTTACACTGTATTGGTATAATGTACCCCACATCTAATTGCCCTTTGTTGACCTGAAGACTTATTAATCATTGTTAGAAAGACATACTAATTGTACCTGATCAACCTGACAAAATAAGCAAATCATAAAGCCAACCAAGTAGAAATCAAACAGAGAGAAAATGAATTTTTTTTGTTCGTAGGGCTACCATATTTATTCATGATGTGAAGTAAACAGTCATTTATTGACTCAGGTTCCTTCATTTACATCTTATCTCAGGCTATTTGCTTTAATAGTTTAGCACCCGTCAGTAAGTAGAGAAAGCTGTCTGTATCCACCTCATATGCTAGCATCAGCATCATCATCATCATCATCGTCGTCAACATCATTACCTTCCCTGTGGTCATGATTACTCTCATGCAGGGACATTTTCACGAACCTACAATTAGCTTAGTCAAAGATGGTAAACAAAGGGAGCATAGGCCGACTTCCCCTTGGTCTGCCTGACTGGGGGTAGATCTAGCTGGAGTGTTAACTGAGCACTAGGAGATAAGGCTATCATCAGCTGGCGAAGTGAGGCTGGGAGACAAGTCCATTAAAAACACGGGAGGCTTGACTTATCACTGCACGTGACTATGTGCTTTTAAATGTCGACAACTTCTATAAAAATTCCGTCTTCCTCACATGTGGTCAACTCGACTTACTGCAGTGAAAACTGGCAAGGTTCTGACCCTTCACATTTATCTCAGTCAGAGCCAGATAACCTTGTCCTGTAGTCTAAAAATATCCTGCTCTCCCTGGTTTCCTTTTTATCTCTCTAGCAATCATGACAAAAATGAGCCTGGGCCTTGGAAACGACATGTAGACTTGGAAAACTCTGCATTCCCACCCCTGCAACCCAAACACACTAGACCTTTGTTTTCAGGAATTGTGAGCACAGAACCCTGTGCCAAGGGGTGACGTGAGGACACCTGCAGGTTTTCTCAGGGTCCTGCGGCCCTGGATTGTAGCTGCTTCTTAGGTCTGCTGATCGTGCTGCAGCTTGGTGGTGCTTTCAGTAGCTTGTTCTTCCTACATATTGTTCACTGGAGTCAGCATTAGGAGTCAGAAGTCCTTGTTCTATTTCTGTTTTGTCACCAAACCCTGTTGGCCTTGAGAAAGCCACTCAGACTTTGAGTTTTCTACTTCCTCATGTGTAAAAGAAGGTGATTTAACAAATCATTTTTAAAATTCTAACCTCTACATTAATGGTTCTTTTCTGTGGCTATAAACTCCCCAGCTGGTGGCTTTCCTTTTTTAATATCTTCTTGTTTTTTCTCCTCCATCTCTACTTGGGAAGCCAATTGCAGGTATTCTGGGATGGTCAGTAATTCAACGTGGTGAGCATCCTGTATCCCCCATGTTGCACGTAAACTGCCCAGAGTTTCCCTATGCCTAGGGTTAATCTGAGATAAACAAAATGGTGTTTTTGGCATAAAGGTGGTTGGGGCTACTGGTATGTTCCTGGCAGTTTACAAAATTATAGGAGCAGAAAAGCTTTCCAATGTGGTCTTAGTAAACATTCCAGGAAACACAAAGCCAGCAGAAATAAACCTAGGTGCCTGAGTTTAGATGGAATAGTGAGGTTTGGGACTAATCACCCGGACAATCCTTTCAGTCATGTTGAGAAAGGACAGTCCACGCTGTGCTTAGTATAAAAAGAGATCTAGACTTTTGGAGGCATTGTTCTTGTTTGACCAACCCAATTTCAACCCTAATTTCGTTCTCGGGAGTGCAGTATTGACCGGACTGATTTCGAGTGTGTCTCCAGAATTTTGCTCCTGTGATCAGAGCCGATGCAGGCTTGAAGTGAGCTGAATTTGGCTTCAAACTGATAATACAGATGGAGCCCGAATGTTTTAAGTAGTTCACAAGCATATTGTTATTAATGAACTTTGTTAATTATCACCTAAGCTGTATTTAAAAATGACCTTTTAAAGTGATGCTTCAGAAGCATGATCCATACCAATGTGAGCAAGCCTTTGACTTGATTAGATCCCAATACCTTTCTCTTGATGAAATTGCAACTTATTAACATTCTCAAATGAGATGGAGCTATAAATGTAAGTGGGTTTTAATACAATCATTTTTGAGGAAATGTCAAACTTCATTGCACACCTCTCCCTCCCGCCTCCTCCTTTAATGGCAGAGTTCAGTGAAGGACCGAGCCAGATTAATGAGCGAGGGACGGAGGGGATTTTGGAGCCAAGGAAAAGACCACAAGGCAGATCAGTCTTTAATTTAATCATCTCAGTAGCCTATTCAGTGAGTTAGCATTATTGAGCTACCCTGATCGTATTTATGTACCTGTGGAAGGAAAAATGAGGGAGAAAGTAGGGCTGTGTTTATGGACATAAGGGAGACAGGAAAAGAGCAAAATTGTCAGCCTGAGAAGTCTGTGACCTGGAACGAAAAAGCATAATTGGCTAAGTAAATCCACGTAATTGAATTAAATATGAATAGCCACTGATTGAGAATTGCACCATGGACAGAATATGCTTGCTGTTAATGACCCACGATTTATTTACACCTTAAACACCGTGTTTCCTTACTGCTCTAAAGTAGTAAAATTGCCTTCTTCCTGGTGAAATTTATTGCCATTTAAACATGCCAAAAGGCCATTCTGGCAGTCATTACAATAATCTATCATTTCTGCAACTGCTGGTATCCTGTTCTGTGGTCAAATTCAATCTGAGAAGGGTCAACAGAATTTTTCCACCAAATGCTTCCCTCTTGACTATCATCAATTTACTTTTGTCAACAAAAAGGGCATTACTATGGAATGAAATAGAAGATCCCCTTAAGACCTCTGGCAAACACCATGAGCTTTCTGTGTCCAGTATCTTTTCAGGCTGCAGAGCTGTCTTTTTGCATGTGTCTGTGTGCACAGTTGGACCACCTCATGCAGAAGCATGAGCAGGAAGCCTGCCACCTGCCTGTTTTTCTCTACAATGACAAAAAGAAGCATACCTGACAGTAGCTGACACTCTATAATTTCTCGCTTCCAGTGGGACTGGCATTTTCTCTGAAGGAAAAACTTTTTGGACTTCAGAGATGAATTGTTGCCAGAGTCACACCTCTCTTCCATTCTGCACCCCCTCATGCCTCTTTTTATCTTGTGTGACATTTCTCATTCAAGTTTCAGGTCACATAATTCCAACCACTGTACACACCAGGGGGTTTTGGCTCTGTGGTGTAGAAAGGGAAAAAAAAATCCTTTGGTGTTGAGGTAAGCATTGAGATTTTCTCCACTCAGAAAAAATGAGATGGAAAATTAAAGAAAAAAATGCCAAATTCTGGCCTCCCCCTGTGTTTTCTTTGACAAACTTATTTAGAAAGGGTGTTGTTTCTTTTTATGGGAGCAAGGAGAGAAACCATTTCTGTATAGTCTCTCTTGGTTAATGTTTGAGGACATAGCCTCCATTCTAGCTTCCCTCTCTTGAAGTCAGTTGTTTCCTTTTCTGTGGATGGGAGGAGGCAGTAAGGCAGAACAAGCAACTTCCCGCTACATTATAATTACATAGTGGGGACTGCATCACCCCTCAGCCATTACCTGCCCACATAGGCTGGAAATAGTAATGATTTATTATCACCAGGCTTAATTCTGAGTGGTCAGACTGCAAACTTGAGGATGATGTACTGTTTATACTGGGGTTTTTTTGGAGGGGAGGGGGAATAGAAATTAATTTTGTTGTTAGTAGCAGGTTTTTATTTATTTGATAATATAAAATTTACTTTCACATTTTACCACTTACCTGTATCTTTGTAAGTCTAAGCAGCCTTTTTCTTTCTAGGAAGGTGGATTTTTTCCCCTTAGTTTTATTGAGATACAGTTGACCTTTTAATTAAGTATAAGGACCTTGACAAGCAGAGGGTTGCTCTTCTTTGGCTTTTAACACCTTTTTTTTTTTTTTTTTTTTGTCATGACATTATTTTTTTGGTTTTAGTTTATGTATCATTTGTCTACTTTTGACTCTGTATGTGTTTGGGCAAATTCAGAAATTGGGTTAGTCTAGATGTGCCCATTACTTTTGGTTAAAGTCTAACTTGAAGTTAAACAAAACAACAATTTCATGAATGTTCTCTAGATTGGATTAAGCTAAACTTAATGAGATAGCGTTATATCAATTTTACAGATATTTGTGCATATTTGACTGTTTTCATTGTATAAAACAATGCCAATCTCCTAGCTTTTTCAACTTAGAAAAAAAAAGTTTATTTATTGATGATCTGTATACCTAACATGGGGCTTGAACTCATGATCCCTGAGATCAAGAGTCACTTGCTCTACTGACTGAGCCAACCAGGCACGCTGATCTCGTAGCTTTTTAGGAAGTATATTTTTTAGCATACAGTGTTATATTAGTTTCAGGTGTACGATATAGTGATTCAACACTTCCTTACATCACCTGGTGCTCATCATGACAGGTGCACTCCTGAATCCCCATCACCTATTTCACCCAATTCCTATACCCCATAACCATCAGTTTCTTCTCTATATATAGATAAGAATCTGTTCTAGGTTTGTCTCTCTCTTTCCAAAAATATTTTTCTTGTTAGAAAAAATACATGTTTATTGTAGAAAAAATGGAAAATACAAATAAGAACAAGAAGAAAATCATTAAATAATATTACTGAAATAATTAAAGTTCCCACAATATAATCATTGTTAATATCTGGGTGCATACAATTCCATATTTTTCTATTTGCCTATATATATTTGCAGAAAAGAAAGCTGTATATGCACACTATGAGTTTTATATAAGACGTTTATGAGAGTGCTGTTCATAGTAGCAAATGCCTGCAGACCACCTGAATATTGATCAAAATAAATTGTAGTTCATTTGTACCATGGGATAGTATATAGCAGTCAAAATGAATAAACTGAAGCTGGCCTCAAAAATAGATACACATCAGCAATATAATTTGGAGCAAAAAGCATCAGTCCCCAGAGATTATACACAGCATGATGCCCTTTCTATCACAAAGTCAAAAAACCACAAAATAAAAAATATTTTTGCCTCTGCTTTGGAAATACAGAGAGATGTAATAGAAGTTGGAGGGTTTACTGCAAAAGTGGGAATAACAATGGAGTAGTTGCCTGCTGTCCAGATCTGGGGAAGAAACCTGGAAACTTTCGAACCAGTTTCTCTCTTTTCAGTTCCAATTCTCGCTTCTGCTTGTAGGCTACTGGTATCTCAGTATTGACACTGTTGACATTCTTGACAAGATAACTCTCTGTTGTGGGGGGGCCACCCCTATGCCCTGCAGGATGTTTAGCAACAGCCCTGGTCGCTGCCCACTAGATTTGATAGTACCTTTTCTCCAGTAATGATAATCAGAAATATCTCTAGACATTGCCATATGTCTCCTGCTGGACAAAATTGCCCCTGGTTGAGTATCACTGTGTTAGGAGAGTACATACCAATTGTTATTGGCTCAAGAACATAAATGGCAAAGTGGATTTTATTTTTAAAATTCTATACTTTTAGAAAGTAGTTAATCACCACTTAGGATTATTCATGCTGCAAGCACTACAAAATTTAGTTTCCCATTTGGTTTATTTTGGTGTGTTGGTGGAGCCCACTGAAATAATATAGCAAAGGCAATAAAATGACTTGTTACAGGAATGAATTTTATTGTTTTATTAAAAAGTCCTTTGTAAAACCCACTGACATATTTTTGTTGGCTCTTGAGGAGCTGTGTTCTGCAACATCACTGATTCTCTAGGCAGTGTGGAAACTTCTGGTAGGGACCCCATCCTGCTAGGTGACCTCAGGAAAGCCACTGTGCTTCATCAATCCCATATGAGAGAGGAAAAAAAAGAGCAGTCATAACAATTAAACTGGCTAGCCTAGAAGGCCTTGTGAAGAAAGGTCTATGTGAGGACAAACTTGTAATATTTATTGTGATTATCAGCCCCTCAGGGGCCTTTTGAAGAATTCTGTCTGATTTATCAGGCAACTGCCCCGTGGATATACATGAAGTGAGAGGGGAAAGAGTGGAGGAGGGGAGGGGAGAGAGGTGGCGAGCGTGACCAGGTTGATGGCAGTGCTCCAAGGGTGACCTCATATTTACCCCCAGATGTTCAAATCATTTTTAACTATCATAACAATCTTGGTGTGGCGCCATTTTCTGTTCTTGCTAAATTTGGGGAAGCAAGGAAGGCTTCCGAATTTTAATGCTCACTTTAGCCTGTGAAAGACATGGTAACGCTCAAAAAGTAGCCTGACCTTTTCATTGTTCATTGCTGATTGGTTGACTGGCCATTCCTATTCTCTATTCCACCTGCTTCAGCAACTTCCTTGTCTCCTTCCCTTCTTAGCACCAGGTACATAATTCTGTTGAGACCCTGGCCTTTTTCAATATATTTCTTTGCCAAGATCTTGTCCATCTTACTCTAGCCCATGAATTTTCTTCCAAGGTGGGAACTAAATGGTGGAATTAAAGCTTAGCAGAAAAATAAAAACCAAGGAATGCCAGTATCTGAAATTACCCATTCATTGACAAAAAAAAGGAACTATGTGATAAGCTAGCTTGTATTAGAAGCTGAGCATTGTCTTTACCTTCAAATAGGGTAAGTAATTAAAATGGCTTTGAGGAAGAATACTCAGATTCCAACTAATTCCAAACAAGAAGGAGTATGTATAATAAAAATGCCACTTTCAAATGTTTTTTCAAACATCTCTTTTGCTATTATTATGTCTGTTTGTTATTTAAGGTAGTCTTGTTTATCAATATCATTTCCCCATGACTAGATTTCCTATCTATCCTGGCTAAAAATGCCGATCACTGGAGTCATTTTTGCCCATTAAGTTAGGAATACTTACCCTAGAGGCATTGTTTGAATTCACATCTGTTATCTGGAAGGGGTAGAGGAATTGGGGGAAGAAGGGGTGCAACCATCTTCTACGAACACTTCAAAAAAATTAGCTTTAAAGAGTTGACTATATTAACCACTTTGACATCAAAATCAGGGAACAAGTTCTAGGCTGTGGAATAGAGGAAAGACAAACTTTCAGTAAACCTTCCTTTTCTAATATTGACTCCAAGAATGTGATGTTGAATCCTTTGTCTACTGCTGGCTAAATCCATTCTCAAACCATTCCTATTTCTCTGATATAGAATAAGACATATTTGTGAAAAGAAGCTGGGGTGTTGAATCCATCACCAAAGTAGTGACAACCCTGTCAGCTTTAACTAGACAGAGGAAGCAATCGTTTAGTATGATCTTCACCACTTACAGATAAAGTAATCACTAAACACATGTTAGATGACACAAAGATGTCTCTTCGATGACACTTCCCTGAAAATGAAGAGCTGAGGCTCACCAGGCAATACGAAACACATGAACCAATACAAATCGAGGCTTTTCCTCCCCCATGTTAGACACTCTATCTTGACACTTAACAAGTAGACTTATCCCTAAAGGGATTAACTAAGAAATAATTGCATGCAGCTTGCACCCTGCTGAGCTACCTTATACACCCTTCTCAAAGACCACTTTGAAATGGGCAGAGAACTACTGGGTGCTTTATATGCAATTAGTACCATCAACTAACGGAACTATAGTAAGGAAGTTCATCTGAAGTGACACTAAAAAAATGAAAGATTTAGTCATTTTTTCTCTTCATTTTAGATGGAATAAAGAATGTTTCAGATTGTGAGCTCCAAGAAGGCATGTACTGGGTCTGTCTTCTTCATTCTGTATCCCCAGCATCCAGGATGTACACTTTACAATTTGTAGGATGAATGAATTAATGAACAAATGCTTGCATTATATCAGTTTGCATGTGCAATTTCATTGGTAAAGAGAATGATGGTCAAATTGAGAATTCCTCCATAACATTATGGTTGCTAACGTTTATTATTTACGGTGTTCCAGGCACTTTAAAAAATGTTCTACATATATAAACACATATAATCCTTTGACAGTCCTATGCAATAGGCACTATTTTAAACACAGTTTACATAAGAGGAAATTAAAACTTAGAGATAAAGTAACTTGCCCAACATCATGCCATTGGAACCAGAATTTGAACTCAGGTCTAGCAAATTTTGATTATCCAATTGACTAACGTTAATTAAAACTAAAAAAAGAAAATTAAAACTAAATTTTAGTTTGCTAAAATTAGTTCCAGATTTTGGGATTCTACTACTCCAGGAAGGTGCAAACCATTCTCAAAATTCTATCCCATCATTTCTCCTCTTTCCTTTCCTTCTCCTTGCTTTATTCTTTTTTTCCTTTCTGTCTCACCTTCTTGCCTTTCTCCACTCCAAGGAGGTAGATGACTTTAAGGAGTAGGTCCAGATTGTCAAAGAGAGTGAAGGAAGAAGTCCTTCCATTCCCCGCGTAGTTTCCCTTTTCTCCTTTTTTATGTTACTGTTTGTGGTAATGGAGCATGTGCCATAAGTAAATAAACCCCAAGAAAACAACTTAATTTTTAATGTCTAGATTTTTATTTTTTATTTTGAGTTGGAATCCTAGCTCCATCACTCACTGTCTTTTCCCACTTCTCTTGGCCTCTGTGTCTTTGTGAGAGGCAGTACTTCTGAGGTTGCAGTGATGAGATGACAAGATATATACGGTGCTGCCATGATGCTTTGCTCAAATTATGAAAATTCAGTCAATGTTTTGTTCTTTTTCCCACTGCATCCCTTTTTGCAAATTAATGATCAAGCCAGGATGTCAGAGAGTAGGGCTACAGAAGGAATTCAAGGATGAAACAAAAAGTTCAGATATAGGTTCACCTGAACAGGCTTTGTGTATTTCATGCCACTATGGCATGTTCTCTCAAAGACTCCAAAACCACTTTTTACCCAGGAAGAAGTGTCTTTCTTAGGTTCCACACGATGGCCCATTTTAATTCCTCAGTAGTCACTAAGTGAACAAATGGTTCACTTCAAGTTCTTTGGGTGGATTTTGAAATAAACTCCTTCAGGTCATTGTTTGAGTCACCTGATCCAGAACTCCCTGGAGCTGTTCCCAGTCTGTGGGTTTTAACATTCCTGGAAGGAGCCATCTACTTTCTGGTACTGCAAAACAGTAACCTGACCCTTTCTCCTTGATCAAGGACTGGTGTCAAGGCACTTGAAAAGCATAAAGGCCAAATGAAGAAGACATCTGCCCACAATTATATCAGCTTTGGCTTTGTTCAGTTTTCAAGGAGTTACAAACAGGTCACCATTGCAGGAAAAAATTCAAGTTTTTGGGGACCTGAAGCTTATATAACTCAGGAGAACTCTTTAAGAGAAAATATCCAAGTGCTCCTTGAACATATTGGAGGGCCTCTGCCAAGGATTTGGAAGGAGCCTATGCAATTAAGAGATCGCAAATAAACTTCATTACCTTTGTGTTAAATCTGCTCATGGTCATATGATTCATTAAATCAAGTAAAGCCTTTTTGGATCCTCAGCCAGGACCTCAGCTGGGCCCATTTTATTGGGAGCTTATGCTAACTTACTGTATGAGAAATCTGTTTTCTTTCCTTTTCCTTTTTACCTGTTTGGAGGCAGTCAATTCTTCCTGTCTTGGAATTATCAGAAGCTTCCAAATAATCACTATTAAGTTACCGTTGCCAGGCAGATTATAATTATTGGTTTGTAACAAAAGCTAATAATTTTAGGCATTTACCACGTGCCAGACTTTAGGATAAACACTTAACATGTAGTCTCCTATTTAATTTTCATGTAATCTCTCCTTGTGAGATACCTATTCTGTTATTTTTCTTACTCTAAAAGTAACTTGTTCATTCTTATGCCCAGTGGATAGATGAAACAAGGCTCAAACTTAGGCCTGTGTGATTAGATTAGAATCCAAGTTGTCACTTATTTTGCTATAGTTTTAGGATTGAATTTATGGTAGATGGATGACACGGATTGTTCTGTATGCAGTGGAAGCTGTGCATTTTTTAAAAAGCAGACAATTTGCGATCTAATTCTCCCCCACCTCATCTTCCTTTCCCCCTATCTTCCTTAACTAAATAACTGTTCATCCATTAACAAATGAACCTACCTTTTCTACACCTCAAGTGTCCCAGCTTAAAATGGGATAATACCTCATCTGCTGAAGCTACTGGCCAGATCATATGTCCCTTGAGGTTCCTTCTTGATTTAAGCTTTATAATTACTCAACCACTGCTCAAGTTCCTAAACACCTGTCTCAGTATTTGCCTGAATTCAGATCTTAAATAAATAACTGACATCCAAATGTTGTCCCAGAGTTGAGGATAGAGTCAGCCATCAAACAGAAGTCTCCAGTGGAATGAGCCAGTGTTGAGACTTTGAAAAACAAAGATCAATCTGAAGTTCAAAGAGGGGAAGAAAAAGGTATGTTCCTAGTTAAATGCACCCATGTTGAACTGAAGACTCAGAAGTTCTTTTCATTTTATTTTATGTTGGACTGACTTTTAAGAAAACAATCTTGGAAGTGTTTATTTTATAACTCTAACAGCGTCCAAGAAATTGTGGACAGCCAAACTCTGAAAGAGCACAGTTGTGAATAGAACTTATTTTCAGTAAGCAGAAAGCCCTTTCCTGTCCCGGACCTACATGACCATAGTGAAACAGTCCCCCTCCCCACCCCACAATAAAAAAGGACAAAAGATACTGTCAACTGGGTAGGGCCTCCTGAGATAAGAATTCATTTCTCTGATGCCCCTTCTTGAATTGCACCATCTGAAAGCTCATTCTTTATTGCAAAATGGGGGAGAACACATATTTCTTTTCTTTTTGATTAGTATTGCAGCCCAGATTATGATTTGGTGATTTTGGGAAAAGGATGTTATCTTAGACCAGAATAGACAATTTGTGTTTTGCGCCACTGATGATGTGTGTTAGGATGGTGTTTCTACTCTCTGTGTGATTTCTTTGATATTTAAGCAGTTTTAACCAGACAAACATTTCTTAGATCTTTGCTTCTACTATCTAGATTTGTCCAAGATAACTTTAGATACAATAAAGGCCATTGTGTGTTGTGTGTGTATGTGTGTGTTGCTGATATCTAAAAAGCACAAAAAAGATCTGGAAATGAATGAAGTGATAACAGCATTAGTTCTTAATACATATATGCACCCTGAAATTTTTGTTAACTCCTTTTAATACTTTATCAAAATACTATATTGAAGGGTATCCTATTGCTGTTAATCTGTATTTAAATTATATATGTATGTATGTATTTATTTTTAGAGAGGGAGTGTGTGAGAGGGGCAGAGGGAGAGAGAGAGAGAGAATCTCAGTCTCAAGCGTGGAGCCCATCTTGGGGCTCAATCCCACGACCCTGGGACCATGACCTGAGCCAAAATCAAGAGTCGTACCCTGAAATGACTGAGCCACCCAGGTGCCCCAATCTGTATTTAAATTTTTGATGAAATCTAGAGGTGGATATCTAAAAATATTTACCATAGTTCAGATTGGAATTTTTTTTAGACTTGTGTCCAGCCCGTTAAAAAGTGATAATGCTTTTGACATTATTTAATATGTATATAACATTTACCTCCTTTCAAAAAATACTGCTATGACTGTCTTACATGTATTTAAGTTTGAAATTTTGAAATGTCTTTTCTTTCTTTCCTTTTTTCTTTTTCCCTCTTTTTGTTTTGTTTTTGTTACTGATATTAAATAGCCTAATCTTTGCGAGTATGTATTGGAGATTATTCTGGAGTATTTATTGCCTTACCAAAAACGTAGTAAGAAATGTTCTTTACAGTAGAAGGATAGACTTGAGTTTGTGTACTTAAAAATTTTTTTTCTAATGTTTATTTTTGAGAGAGAGAAACAGACAGAGTGTGAATGGGGGAGGGGCAGAGAGAGAGGGAGACACAGAATCTGAAGCAGGCTCCAGGTTCTGAGCTGTCAGCACAGGGCCAAACGCAGGGCTCAAACCCATGAACTGTGAGATCATGACCTGAGCTGAAGTCGGACGCCCAACCAACTGAGCCACCCAGGCGCCCCTCTGTACTTTAAAAAGAGTTCTTGGTTCCTCAGGAGGGGTGATGGGAGTGAATTTTACTTTCATCTCAATTTATTAAAAATCCACAACTGAAATATGTTTTGTTTCAGAGATCAGCAATTTTAGAATTTCAGATAACACTTGCTCAGGAGTACCTGCTACTCAAGATACTAAGAGAATAGCAAGATATGTAGAACCACTGTTGAATCAGAATCTATGTACTTGAACAAATGTGTGAATCTTACATATCTCAAGAAAAAGTACTCTAGGATGTTTTATTTAAAAAAAAACACTAAAGGTTACACCAAGGTTTATAGTTTTGTTCTAGCAGACATTTAGGTTAATTATGAAGATAAGAAAGGCATTTGGGGTCAAAATCAAACATTTTTCTTATGTTATGCATATTTTTTCCTGTTATATTGGCTTTATTTTCAAAATTGTAGTTGTGGTATTAGTTTCCTTTTATTGGTATTCTCACGTATACTATCCTTTCAATAAATAAGTATGACTTTCCCCCCAGAAGTGGCAAAATGCTTTAACAAAAAAGACTAGATGACTAAGTTCTGAAGAAGGGTTCTAGTTTAAATTCTGTTACTACTTACTTGAACAAGTCTTTCAGTATCACTGAATCTCAGTTTCTCCATCAGCAAATTAGGAATAATAATATCACCTTGACTCTCTTACAGGCTGTAGCAAAGGCCAAATGAATGAATATATCTGTGGAGTTTAAGTGCTATGAAAATGCCAACACAGCATTATTTCCTCAGATTTTAGCTTTAACACATAGGACACTTAAAGAACGCAATCACCTGGCAGGAATATGACAATGTTTATATCCTTGTAGCAAGAATAGAGTATTTCTCTTGGTTTCTGTCTAGACTATTCACATGCATATGGTTATGATTTCTGTTCTGTAGATAAGAAGAGCCACTTAGAGATACATTGTCTAAGGAAACTTACGATTTAATTGAAACATGGAGTTCTATCAGCTATTAAACCAATTCTTAAAAGTACAGATGGCTGATAGAAAAGTCTAAAAAGCAATACATAGAGGCTTTTAAGTGGGTTATGCCTCAAAATAATGTGGAGTTTTCTAAAACCACACACCTGTGGGTTTTTCTCTTAGATATTTTTGATCTAGAAAATCTAAGTGGGGTCAGAGAATTTGTAGAGTTGAAAACCAATGCAGTATCTTTATATTTATAAGGTGATTACTCTGGAATGAAGTGAGGTTAATGTTTCCATTGGTTCTAGTTGAATTTTGCCAATGATATCACCTACATGGCATGAGTTGTCCTTAACACACAGTCCTCAGTCTTATGCTCTCTTCTGCTTGTGCATCCTCTGGTTAATTTTTCTTTCCTCCATCTCCTGAACTTTAAGCTTCTGCTCTAACCATAAAATCTTCTTACCATTCTTTTTGACCTATCCACTCAAAATTCAAGCCAACACAGGCTCCATCAACCAGAAGGGCTTCCCTTACAAGTGATCTCTTTTAAAACCAGCCTAAATCTCAGCCTTCCATGACATCTTTCCAAACTGAGTAGAAGAGAAATATGGATACCTGACCCTATCTCCTTGGATTTTATGAATAGGGAGTAGGATGATGAAAGCATTATGTTAGAAAGACTAAGCTGGCGGTGTGGTGCAGAATTTGAAGGAGTAAAGAGTAGAGGGGCATCAGCTGGAATTTCATTGCTTTTATCCAGAGGGATGATGAGAAGCCAATGTGATTTTCTAGTCAACTGAAATAGGGATGATTATGGGCATAAGGAACACAAAGGATGGAACTGGCTGGGAAGAACAATCCTTTGATTTTAAACATTCAAAGAATTTAGTGATAATAATACTCTTTGTGAAATAGTGGACCACAAATGCAGATTTCACTAGGGTGCAGTATAGCAGAAAGAGCCTGAACCAGGGAAGAGAACGTTTTCAGTCTTAATTCTAATCTTCAATAGCTGTGTTTCTTGGACTCCTCATTTGCCATTTCTCTGCTTCCATCTCTTCCTCTGAGGATCATAATACCTGCTGTATCAACTACACATGAGAACAATGTGTAACTTACACATCACATTTCTGGTTTTCTAACGTGATAGGCATTTGAGTAAGTCTCACTTGAGGAAGAAAGGATATCTGCAGATATGGTCCAGGGCATAGGCATTATGAGTACTGCAGGTCATTTCCACTTCTAGCTTACACATTTGTTCCTGGATTTTAAAAGCCTTGTCCTTGCAGTCGAATTGCACTGGACTTGTTAATAAATGACATTCAGGGAATCACACTGGCACTGGGATCTGTCTATTCAGGCAGGGCTTCCCAGAGTGAGGCAGTATGCTGGCCTCGACAGAGAACTCTGTTTATCACTTTGGAGATGCAATAAAAATAACAAATGTCCAGAGTAAACCTAATTCACTATGCTACTTAGTATTTGAAATACATAAATATGTCAAGCAAAAGACCTCTAATAGACCCTTTTATCCTGGTAATAGTGTACATATAATTTTCCTCTCATTAGTACAAAAACTACCTAGGGAACTCTTGGCCCATCCTTCATCCATTTAATCTGCATTAGCTTACTTTTACCTTGTGTTTAATCTGCTTTCCCTCAAGGTATTTTGAATAAATCAATAGGAATACATGATTGTTTAATGATTTTTAGAAGAGCTCCCTTCGACCACAGCTGCATGATTTAGAATGACTAATTCCACTTTTTACAATTGATCCTTCCCTGTGTGGACCATCCATTTCTGCCAGGCCATTGTGAGAGAATTCTACAGCAGACTGCTCCCTATTCCCGGGGCTCCTGGTGGGCTGGCTGGCTTGCTTGCCTGGCAGGGCCCCTCCCTCATCACCATCTGATTACACATCACATAAAGGCTCACTCTCAGCCCCCTGCTCAGCTGCTGCTCAGAGGCAATTTTCTGGGAGCTCAAATGTGTCCAATTTCAAAATTTCTTTCCTTCCTTTCTCTTTTCACTGTGAATACTTGAGAACTGGACTCCCCTTCAAAGACACTCAGAATTTCCTGAGTATTCTGATAGAATAAAGGATGCAGATGTGACAGAGTAGCAGCAATTCATTTGCTAGAGACAGCTAGAGATAGCTGTCTAGATTTACGTGTGTGTGTGTGTGTGTGTGTGTGTGTGTGTGTGTGTGTGTGTGTATCTTTTGGGATTCCTATTCTATTTGGTTACTTTTGAGAATTTGAATTGGGACTGAGAGTCTCAACCTGAGTCAGAACTTGAATGCTCTGAGTAAGGAGCTGTGGATGGGGATGTGCTTGAAGAAGCAGAGAAAGTTGATCAGCAAAGAAAGATGAAGCAGAGAGAAGCAGACATAGGAGACTGTGTGGGGGCCCATGAAGAGGGAGAGAACCAAGAGTAGTTGCTGCCTTCCTGCCAGCTTTGCAGGTCCTGGTTCTGGTCCCCTGAGAACTGGCTGTCTTCCCTCCCTGGGGTTCTCTCTCCATTTTCTTATAATAAATCTCCTTTCTACCCCCCCCCCCCCCCCCTTAGTCAAGTTTGATGTTTCTGTTACTTTAACTCAAGGAACTTTGATTGAAAGACAATAATGTTGACTGGACTCTGATATGAGACTTAATTAAAATGACCATATTAGCTTATATTCCTATCCCTAGTAGAGTCATGGGGATATTATGGGAGACTTCCACGTTCATAGAAAAATAGCTCAACAAACTTTATTCACAGTTTTCTAAAGTGATGCTCAGTTATTAGAGAATGGAATTAAAATAGCTGATTGTCTATATATTTATAGACAGTCATAAAAATGCAATGTAATATGTATGATTACTCAGTAGATAACACTGCACTTTAGCATGGATTTAGGTGTTGACCATCAGTTTATTCTTCTGAGTCTATTATTATACCTCCCTGAGTCTGTTTTCTTATTTATTGTACAAAATAAGGATAATAATTTCTTCTCAGAGTTGTTAGACAGTTAAATGGATAACATATGTCAAGTGTCTGGCTCAATGCTGATGTTCATTTCAGCAGAGTGAGTATTTATGGAGAGCCTCTGATGTATCCCAATAATAATAGCAAAAACTTAAGAAGTGCTCACTCTGTGCCAGACATGACTCTACACATGCCCTTTTGGATCCTAGCTTATTTAATTCTCCTATCACCCCCATGAGGAGTTTGGCACAACTGCATGTATCCTGCCTAGTGCTCTCTACACTCACCCTTCCTGCCCACACAGACCTTCCTACTTCCAACCACCAGCTCCTACAACTCTCTGTCAGACCACAGGGGTCTGCTGAGCCTTCAGGTGGTGAGGACAGGAGTGGCAGAACTGAGAGTCATACTGGGCAGCTTGGCTCTGGAGGCCACATGCCTAACCACCACGCTGCACTACCTTTCTTAATATTTAAAAATAATTTTTTTAAATGTTTATTTATTTTTGAGACAGAGAGAGACAGAGCATGAACAGGGGAGGGGTAGAGAGAGAGGGAGACACAGAATCTGAAACGGGCTCCAGGCTCTGAGCTGTCAGCACAGAGCCCGACGCGGGACTCGAACTCACAGACCGTGAGATCATGACCTGAGCTGAAGTCGGATGCTTAACTGACTGAGCCACCCAGGCGCCCCAATATTTTTTAATGTTTATTTACTTTTGAGAGGCAAAGAGACAGAGCATGAGCGGGGGAGGGGCAGAGAGAGAGAGGGAGATACAGAATCCAAAGCAGGCTCGGGGCTCTGAGCTGTCAGCACAGAGCCCAACGTGGGGCTCAAACTCACAAGCAGTGAGATCATGACCTGAGCTGAAGTCAGATGCTTAACCAACTGAGCCACCCATTGCTCCCACACTACCTTTCTAAGACCAAGTTGGATACACAGAGTTTCAGAGGCAAACCAGAAATGTCTGCCTTCTTTCTTGGCTATAGGGGGTCAAGGAATTGTGCATCATAGTAGTTTAGAACTTAGGTCTAAAAGTTATCCTCATCTTCTCTTTCTCCTCCTCCCCCTCCTCCTCCTCCCCTCCTCCTCCTCCTCCCCCTCCTCCTCCTCCCCCCTCCTCCTCCCCTTCTCCTCCCCCTCCACCTCCTCCTCCTCCTCCCCTCCTCCTCCTCCTCTTCCTCCTCCTTCTTTTTGACAGATAAAAGTAGCACTCAGAGAGATGGAAAGACTTGACTAAGGTCACAGTATTCCAATGAAGATTAGAAATGGAATCAGAGATAAACTCATTCTGAGCATTTGGGCGGCAGTTTTAAAACTTCAAAAATACGTGTTACCATTTTGCATCACTCATATGACTTTATAATGAAGTCATTTGTTAAGGTTCTATACAATAGCAAGAATGTGAGACTAGAAGTTAGCTGGGCTTAGGAACTGTAACTGCCTTGGCCACAGAGGGAGGTTGGTGATGGAGAGGATTGGCAAATCAGCTGGACACGGTTTTTTTCAGAGCTCCCTGCGGTGCCCAGGACTTAGCCACCTCAAGTTGCAGTCAGTATAGGAGTCAGATGGGCTGCTTTAAAATATAAAGATAAGTCTTATTTTCATTTAAGATTATTTTAGAAATATTCTGGGAAGAACAAGTGATAGGAGTGAATATCCATGGGAGAAAACAATGAAGAAAGTCAGTATTTTCTGTACTGCCCCATCTGCATGGGCAGACATCAAGTTATTGATCTAGGGAGCTTGCCTTCTTTAAAAAAATTTTTTTTTAGTTTATTTTTTGAGAGAGAGAGGGAGAGAGAGCAGGGGAGGGGCAGAGAGAGAGGGAAAGCAAGAATCTTAAGCAGACTTCACACTGTCAGTGCAGAGCCTGATCTAGGGCTTGAAATCATGAACCATGAGATAATGACATGAGCCAAAATCAAGAGTCAGATGCTTAACTGACTGAGCCACCCAGGCACCCCTAGGGAGCTTGCCTTCTAATGGACGTGTGTAACTCTTGGTTGTCTGAGGCCAATAATGCTCCTTTCTCTCCCTCATTCCAATTTTGTTCCTCCTTTCCAGCACCTTCCCATGAGGTTGCAAATACCTTAGTGACCAGCTGTGCTCTGGTTCCTGCTTTCAGTCTGCTTGCCTTAACTAATATCAGTGTTGTAGGTACTTGGCTGAGCATTTTCCGAGCCCTCTCTCATTTCATCCTGTCAACAACTTAATGAGATAGGTACTCTTACTAACTCCATTTTAGAGATGAGAAAGATGAGGAAGCAGAGAATCATAGAGGATCTACAGAAAGTAAGTGGTAGAGTTGGGGTTCAAACCCATGCAATCTAACTGAACAACTCTATGTAAACCTTTTACTCTGTACATATTTGTCTACTTGAGGCAGCTGCTGAGCATGAAAGTTTTTCTTCTTTTTTTTTGTCCTGCAATCATGAAAAGGGAAACATGGGCTACATTTTTTTTTAAAGACTTCATTTTTTTTTTGAGCAGTTTTGGGTTCACAACAAAATTGAGGGAAAGGTACAGAGGTTTCCCATATACTCCCTGCCCCCCATGCATGAATAGTTTCCTCCATTATCCACATCCCCCACCAGAGTGGTATGTTTGGCACAACTGGTGAACCTATATGGACACCTCATAATCACCTAAAGTCCATTAGTTTACCTTAGGGTTCACTCTTAGTGTTGTACATTCTATAGGTTTGGACAAATACATAATGACATTTATCCATCATTATAGTGTCATACAGAGTATTTTCAGTGCCCTAAAAATGCTCTATGCTTCACCTATTTATTCATCTGTGGCCCTGACTCCAGTCCCTGGCAACCACTGATCTTTTTACTGTCTCCATAGATTTGCCTTTTAAAGAATGTCATATACAGTTGACTCTTGAACAACATAGGTTTCAAATGTACCTGTCCACTTATATGCAGATTTTTTGGACAAAATATACGACAGTACTGTAAATACATTTTCTCTTCCTTATGATTTTCTTAATAACATTTTATTTTCTCTAGCTTACTTTATTCATATAATATATAACATATGTGTTAATTGACTGTTTATGTTATTGGCAAGGTTTCTGGTCAGCAGTCGGCTATTAGTAGTTAAGTTTTTGGGGAGTCAAGAGTTATACACAGATTTTCAACTCTGCAGGGGGTTGGCACCCCCAACACTTGTGTCATTCTAGGGTCAACTGTAGATCGGCTTCTTTCACTAATATGCATTTGGGATTTCTCCATGTCGTTTCATGGCTTGATAGAGCATTTATTTTTAGTACTGAATAATATTTCATTGTCTGGATGTGCTACAGTTTATTTATCAGTTCACATACTGAGGGATATCTTGGTTGCTTCCAAGTTTTAGCAGTTATGAAAAGAGCCGCCATAAACATCTGTGTGTAGGTTTTTGTGTGGATGTAAATTCTAGACTCTTTTTTACACACAGCATATAATCTGCCACAATCCCGTGAAGTACTTCCTGTGAGGTAGTTCTATCACATTTTGTACATGAAAACACAGAGCTCAAACAGATGCAGCACTTGCCAGGAGCTGCTTACCTGGTAGGAACTGGGCCTGATTGTAAACCCAAGTTTGCCTGACTCTGGAAGCAGCAACTTTTAACCACTCTATAGCACTGCCTTTTGAAAACAGGTGTTGACTCTGGATTTCTTTGTCTTTAGAATTTTAAGAGGACTTGCATATGTTGCTGATTAAATAGACATACAACACAATACTTCAGTTAAATATAGCAAAAGCTTTGCAAGCACTACAATGAAGGGGGAGGTTGTGCATTCTAATGCTCTCCTGAGCATAGGTAGGAGCATAAGAAGGTAGAGAATTCAAGGAAGGCGGCTTTGAAGAAGTTTTCTCAGCTGGAGAAGGAGAGTGAAAGGGAAGTCATATAGGTGAATCGGGTTAGGAGAACTTGAACTGACAGAGGGGAGACCCTGGCTAAGTCTTTGTTAAGTGTTTGTTAGTCTGGAGGGTACGTCTCTTCCATGTGGGTTTCAGAGGGGGCTTGGCTATTTCTGGAAGCAGTTTATTCAGTAAAGAGCTGGGAAAGGCCTGTGTTATTTGTAGCTCAGAGATGATAATCTGTTTTAAAATTTCTTGGCATCTCTGTAGCCCTGAACTTCAGTGCAGAACACATGGGCTTAAGATCAATTGGAACTTAAGGGCTGGAAGTCACCGAGATAAAACAGTGTTTGGAACTTCTTTTGAGGACGAAAGAACTGAAATTCTGCTGCCCCTTGCCCTGCCTTCTCAGGCTAGTGCATCACTCTAAATTAGGAAGTTGCTGTCCTGCTGTTTGACTTTCCAGCTGGAGCAAGGCTTAGCTGAAAGTCAGCTGACCACATTTGGTCACTGTTGTGTCCTGTCCTAAGTCAGTTTATTCACAGTGACTTTGTTAGGAAAACTTGGACCAGTAAATAAATGTGTGTGTGTATGTGTGTTTTTTAAGGAGTCGTTTGGACCTAGGGTACTATTATTCTACTAGAATGGATGAAACACGTATTTTTATATGTGTATAAAATAGAACTCTGTAAACTCACCAGGTCCATAAATATAGAGTCCAGATGACTCAAGGCAGACAAATATTATTTAGTAATTTCTTTTTTAAAGAAAATATTTATTTATTTATTGAGAGAGAGAGAGAGAGAGAGAGAGTGTGAGAGAGAATGCCACGTAGGGTGCATGCTGTCAGCACAAAGTTGGACTCAGGGCTTGATCTCACGACCGCGAGATCACGAGCTGAGCCGATATTAAGAGTTGGACCCTTAACTGACTGAGCCATCCAAGCGTCCCAGTAGTTTCTTTAAAGTACAGGAGCCACACCATTAGACCTCCCGGCTGCCTGTTTCATAGTTAGAAGTCTTGCCAGATGCTCTTTCCAGCTATCCCTCTGAGTCAATTCTTCAGGTCGAGAAAGACCTCAGGGTCCATGGAGGCTGGCATTTAATATGTGTAGTGGGGCATTATTTCCAGCAGCCATTTTCCTGTAATAATGTACTGGGTATTTATCAGATTGGCAAGCACTGGGACACTCAATAAGAAGTAAAAAGATGGAAATGATCACTTGAATATTGTAAGCCTCTAAAATTATGTGGTGAATTCATATCCTAAAATTCTAGTCTGTGAAAGAATTTACGGTCTGAATAGACCCAGCTACAAATCACCCTTTCACATATGATGGGTGAGTAGAATATGATGTCCATTTTCCCTTTTTGGGTGGGAAAGAGTGTGAGGTTCAGTGAAAGAAGTGTTTAATTTTTTACTTTCGACTTCAGATTTGCAAATAAAGAACATTTCCCTGGATTTGCAGTGAATATGTCTAGTAAGTTCATGGCATTGTTAATAGACTATAAAAATGTTCTTCTTCAGAGAAGCATGCATGAGTAGGCATATATGTATATACATTTCTACATGAGATTGTTAATGGACTGTTTTAAACCCTTACATCAACTGTTTTTTAAACAAGCTTCTTTGGGGCATCGCTTAAAATGTTTGCATTTTGGTAGCTGATCAAAGTCTTTAAGGTTTTGTGTAAATCAATAGAGCTGGCATGACCAGTGTAGGATCTGAGGCCAAGGGAGGTTTTGTTTGAAGAATGGCACTGTTGCGGGGCTTGCCAGCCAGACTGTGAAGAATGCACTTCTGTTTTTGCCTCCCTACTGTACCTTCTTTTATCCTCTGCCTGTCCTCTAAGGACATGTGGAATTCTTCCCAGCCCCATTCTGCTTAACCTTGCTTCTGATCTTTCTATTCAGTCCTTTAAGACTCTCACACACATAAACATCTTTCTCTGACAACATGCCTGTATAAACTGATTCCAAGACCCGGCCTGGTTTGCATGCAGTTCGCTTGGCTCATGTATCCTGAAGGGGGCTGCCTTGGATTGGACACATAAAGCCCTTGAAGTCATGCCAAGCAAAAATGCTGGCAGTGTGACAAAACCTAAAAAGCTGAGTTGGCTACCTGTATAGTAAAATGTGGATGCGCCAAGCTGCTTCTCCTCTCTTAGGCTCATTAGCGCCTGACACTTCCCAGAGTGGAGAATTGCTAATATTTATTTCTCACTTTTTTAAAATGAAACTTTTGGGGTTAAATTCATTTTGGCCACAGTGTCCTCATTTTATTTTATGTATGGAGAGAAGGTTTAAATATGGAAGTCTACCTATCTCCAATTTTGTGAGCAAACAATGGTAAAGAAACACGTTTTAAAACCAACAAAAAAATCCACCCTGATAGCACAATAATTATAATATGTTTTTCTGAAAATAATGTTTAATATTTGCAGAATGATTCTTACTTGTTAAGGAAACATTTTCTTGCTTGTATTTAATAAAGTAAAGATGATAATAAAATGTGGGTTAGAAACTAAATCCTTCATGCAGTTTTTTAAATTTTATTTATTTATTTTGAGAGAGAGAGAGCAAGAGCAAGTGCACAAGTGGGGGAGAAGCAGAGAGAGAGGGAGAGGGAATCCCAAGTAGGCTCCCCACTGTCAGTACTGTTGGTGCAGAGCCCACCGTGGGGCTCAAAGTCACAAACCGTGAGATCATGACCTGAGCCAGAATCAAGAGTCGAACACTTAACTGACTGAACCACCCAGGGGCCCCTCCAATGCAATTTTATACTTGCTTAAAAAAATCATTATAGAGATGGTTCATTTGGATGTGAACTGCAACCTCCGTGATCGGAAAATATCACAAAAATGGTAGCAAAAAAATAACAGTTTCCATGAACAACTCACTGCTTTCTCTCTTGACATAGATACCAAGGACCCCTGGATGAATGAAAAGGATTCTTCTTTACCAGAAAAATAGGATACCTCTTTGGTTGTCCCAAGTTCAAGATGCTAAAGTGTGAAAAAATTCATGCATCTTAAGTCCTGGAAAGATGGTTAGTTGATCTTGGTCCTAGGGTAGAATCTTTGAAGGCTTTGAAGGGCTTTGGCAAGCCTTATTCTCCTTATAATGAAGGATTGCTGCCATGTATCCAGGAGTCCTGAGTAGTTGTAGTTAACCCAGAGAGGAAGCAATTTTTTCCAGGGGGGTTTCATGTTGCTGGTGTCTTCAGTGGTTCTATATGGTCAGAAGGTCGTAGGCGGTGATTTTTATCAAGAAAAATAGGAAAGCAATATTTACTTCTTTGTGTTGATGTAGGAATTAATTTAGACAAATCTAAAAGGCCTAGTATAAATTAGGAACTCAATAAATTTTAGTACCTACACCCTCTAACCTGCAAATAGGAAATACACTGAGAAATTTCACATTCTCTAATTACTTATTTACACATCTATCACCCATCTCCATCCTTTGCCTCAAACTGTGACATCCACATCTTTTTATTTTTTCAGTGTCTAGAATATTGCTTAGCATACAACAGATGCTTATAAAATAATTGTTAAATTAATGACTGGGTAGTGGGGAATAACATAGGATATATAAAATGAGATTAAATTATGGAAGACTAGATTAGAAAGCCACAGAGAGATGCTTTTTCATTTCCTGTTTAGTAAATATTTACCTTCTTTTCCCAAAACTTAGTTTGCAGAATCACCCATATTCCGTTCTAGAAGCTTTGAAGCTTTATTGAAATCTATCCTTTTCTCACACCACATCTTGTCATTTGTAACCTCAAATTTGTAGATTCATATTTTATTTTAGATCCTATTTTATTCCCACCTGTCAAGAGTTTTAATACATGATTTATTTCAACAGTATTCTACTTTGAATCCTGGCCTTTGGTTTCTTTCTCTTTCTCTCTCCAACCTCTCCATGTGAGTTGCAAGACTAATCTTTCTAGAATATTGATTTGGTTATTTTTTGACTAGGTTCAAATTTATGACCTTGTCCTTTGACCATGTCTTCCTTCTGCTTAGTTAAACAAGTTCAGATTTTTAATCTGGTGATCAGAACCTTCTATTGCCTGGAGTCTACTGTATTCAGCCTAAATTATTTCTTTCTGTGTATACCATGAATGCTCTACTCCAAACAGACTGCTATGCCTATCTTTTTTCCCCACATCTTTTGACTCTAACTCCTTCTTCCTGCCATTTGGCTGTGGTCATTCTTTACCTTTTTCTGAAATCTTGTTCCTTCTCCCACCACACTTTCCTACATCCTATTCATATGCTTATGTCCATCTCCACCAAAAAGCCTTCTCCACTTTTCTTAACTTATATTGATCTTTTATCCTGTTTAAAAACCTCTGGAGTTATTTTTTTTAATTGCTTCACAGTGTTAGTTTTGCTTTTCCTGCTTAATTGTAATGCTCTTGAATCCAAGTACCAGAGCATATATATCTTTTGTGTTCTCAACACTGAGCTAGGAGTTAATCATATGAGTTAAAAATTGTTTTTTTTTAAATTAATTTATTTTTTTAATATATGAAATTTACTGTCAAATTGGTTTCCATACAACACCCAGTGCTCATCCCAAAAGGTGCCCTCCTCAATACCCATCACCCACCCTACCCTCCCTCCCACCCCCCATCAACCCTCAGTTTGTTCTCAGTTTTTAAGAGTCTCTTATGCTTTGGCTCTCTCCCACTCTAACCTCTTTTTTTTTTTTTTTTCCTTCCCCTCCCCCATGGGTTTCTGTTACGTTTCTCAGGATCCACATAAGAGTGAAACCATATGGTATCTGTCTTTCTCTGTATGGCTTATTTCACTTAGCATCACACTCCAGTTCCATCCGCGTTGCTGCAAAAGGCCATATTTCATTCTTTCTCATTGCCACGTAGTATTCCATTGTGTATATAAACCACAATTTCTTTATCCATTCATCAGTTGATGGACATTTAGGCTCTTTCCATAATTTGGCTATTGTTGAGAGTGCTGCTATACACATTGGGGTACAAGTGCCCCTATGCATCAGTACTCCTGTATCCCTTGGATAAATTCCTAGCAGTGCTATGGCTGGGTCATAGGGTAGGTCTATTTTTAATTTTCTGAGGAACCTCCACACTGCTTTCCAGAGCGGCTGCACCAATTTGCATTCCCACCAACAGTGCAAGAGGGTTCCTGTTTCTCCACATCCTCTCCAGCATCTATAGTCTCCTGATTTGTTCATTTTGGCCACTCTGACTGGCGTGAGGTGATATCTGAGTGTGGTTTTGATTTGTATTTCCCTGATAAGGAGCGACGTTGAACATCTTTTCATGTGCCTGTTGGCCATCCGGATGTCTTCTTTAGAAGTGTCTATTCATGTTTTCTGCCCATTTCTTCACTGGGTTATTTGTTTTTCAGGTGTGGAGTTTGGTGAGCTCTTTATAGATTTTGGATACTAGCCCTTTGTCCGATATGTCATTTGCAAATATCTTTTCCCATTCCGTTGGTTGCCTTTTAGTTTTGTTGGTTGTTTCCTTTGCTGTGCAGAAGCTTTTTATCTTCATAAGGTCCCAGTAGTTCACTTTTGCTTTTAATTCCCTTGCCTTTGGGGATGTGCCGAGTAAGAGATTGCTACGGCTGAGGTCAGAGAGGTCTTTTCCTGTTTTCTCCTCTAGGGTTTTGATGGTTTCCTGTCTCACATTCAGGTCCTTTATCCATTTTGAGTTTATTTTTGTGAATGGTGTGAGAAAGTGGTCTAGTTTCAACCTTCTGCATGTTGCTGTCCAGTTCTCCCAGCACCATTTGTTAAAGAGACTGTCTTTTTTCCATTGGATGTTCTTTCCTGCTTTGTCAAAGATGAGTTGGCCATACGTTTGTGGGTCTAGTTCTGGGGTTTCTATTCTATTCCATTGGTCTGTGGGTCTGTTTTTATGCCAATACCATGCTGTCTTGATGATGACAGCTTTGTAGTAGAGGCTAAAGTCTGGATTGTGATGCCTCCTGCTTTGGTCTTCTTCTTCAAAATTACTTTGGCTATTTGGGGCCTTTTGTGGTTCCATATGAATTTTAGGATTGCTTGTTCTAGTTTCGAGAAGAATGCTGGTGCAATTTTGATTGGGATTGCATTGAATGTGTAGATAGCTTTGGGTAGTATTGACATTTTGACAATATTTATTCTTCCAATCCATGAGCAGGGAATGTCTTTCCATTTCTTTATATCTTCTTCAATTACCTGCATAAGCTTTCTATAGTTTTCAGCATACAGATCTTTTACATCTTTGGTTAGATTTATTCCTAGGTATTTTATGCTTCTTGGTGCAATTGTGAATGGGATCAGTTTCTTTATTTGTCTTTCTGTTGCTTCATTGTTAGTGTATAAGAATGCAACTGATTTCTGTACATTGATTTTGTATCCTGCAACTTTGCTGAATTCATGTATCAGTTCTAGCAGACTTTTGGTGGAGTCTATCGGATTTTCCATGTATAATATCATGTCATCTGCAAAAAGCGAAAGCTTGACTTCATCTTTGCCAATTTTGATGCCTTTGATTTCCTTTTGTTGTCTGATTGCTGATGCTAGAACTTCCAGCACTATGTTAAACAACAGCGGTGAGAGTGGGCATCCCTGTCGTGTTCCTGATCTCAGGGAAAAAGCTCTCAGTTTTTCCCCGTTGAGGATGATGTTAGCTGTGGGCTTTTCATAAATGGCTTTTATGATCTTTGAGTATGTTCCTTCTATCCCGACTTTCTCAAGGGTTTTTATTAAGAAAGGGTGCTGGATTTTGTCAAAGGCCTTTTCTGCATCGATTGACAGGATCATATGGTTCTTCTCTTTTTTTTTGTTAATGTGATGTATCACGTTGATTGATTTGCGAATGTTGAACCAGCCCTGCATCCCAGGAATGAATCCCACTTGATCATGGTGAATAATTCTTTTTATATGCCGTTGAATTCGATTTGCTAGTATCTTATTGAGAATTTTTGCATCCATATTCATCAGGAATATTGGCCTGTAGTTCTCTTTTTTTACTGGGTCTCTGTCTGGTTTAAGAATCAAAGTAATACTGGCTTCATAGAATGAGTCTGGAAGTTTTCCTTCCCTTTCTATTTCTTGGAATAGCTTGAGAAGGATAGGTATTATCTCTGCTTTAAACGTCTGGTAGAACTCCCCTGGGAAGCCATCTGGTCCTGGACTCTTATTTGTTGGGAGATTTTTGATAACCGATTCAATTTCTTCGCTGGTTATGGGTCTGTTCAAGCTTTCTATTTCCTCCTGATTGAGTTTTGGAAGAGTGTGGGTGTTTAGGAATTTGTCCATTTCTTCCAGGTTGTCCAATTTGTTGGCATATAATTTTTCATAGTATTCCCTGATAATTGCTTGTATCTCTGAGGGATTGGTTGTAATAATTCCATTTTCATTCATGATTTTATTTATTTGGGTCCTCTCCCTTTTCTTTTTGAGAAGCCTGGCTAGAGGTTTGTCAATTTTGTTTATTTTTTCAAAAAACCAACTCTTGGTTTCGTTGATCTGCTCTACTGTTTTTTTAGATTCTATATTGTTTATTTCTGCTCTGATCTTTATGATTTCTCTTCTTCTGCTGGGTTTAGGCTGCCTTTGCTGTTCTGCTTCTATTTCCTTTAGGTGTGCTGTTAGATTTTGTATTTGGGATTTTTCTTGTTTCTTGAGATAGGCCTGGATTGCAATGTATTTTCCTCTCAGGACTACCTTCGCTGCGTCCCAAAGCGTTTGGATTGTTGTATTCTCATTTTCGTTTGTTTCCATATATTTTTTAATTTCTTCTCTAATTGCCTGGTTGACCCACTCATTCGTTAGTAGGGTGTTCTTTAACCTCCACACTTTTGGAGGTTTTCCAGACTTTTTCCTGTGGTTGATTTCAAGCTTCATAGCATTGTGGTCTGAAAGTATGCATGGTATAATTTCAATTCTTGTAAACTTATGAAGGGCTGTTTTGTGACCCAGTATATGATCTATCTTGGAGAATGTTCCATGTGCACTCGAGAAGAAAGTATATTCTGTTGCTTTGGGATGCAGAATTCTAAATATATCCATCAAGTCCATCTGATCCAATGTATCATTCAGGGCCCTTGTTTCTTTATTGACTATGTGTCTAGATGATCTATCCATTTCTGTAAGTGGAGTGTTAAAGTCCCCTGCAATTACCACATTCTTATCCATAAGGTTGCTTATGTTTGTGAGTAATTGTTTTATATATTTGGGGGCTCCGGTATTCGGTGCATAGACATTTATAATTGTTAGCTCTTCCTGATGGATAGACCCTGTAATTATTATATAATGCCCTTCTTCATCTCTTGTTACAGCCTTTAATTTAAAGTCTAGTTTGTCTGATATAAGTATGGCTACTCCAGCTTTCTTTTGGCTTCCACTAGCATGATAAATAGTTCTCCATCCCCTCACTCTCAATCTAAAGTGTCCTCAGATCTAAAATGAGTCTCTTGTAGACAGCAAATAGATGGGTCTTGTTTTTTTATCCATTCTGATACCCTATGTCTTTTGGTTGGCGCATTTAATCCATTTACATTCAGTGTTATTATAGAAAGATACAGGTTTAGAGTCATTGTGATGTCTGTATGTTTTATGCTTATAGTGATGTCTCTGGTACTTTGTCTCACAGGATCCCCCTTAGGATCTCTTGTAGGGCTGGTTTCGTGGTGACAAATTCCTTCAGTTTTTGTTTGTTTGGGAAGACCTTTATCTCTCCTTCTATTCTAAATGACAGACTTGCTGGATAAAGGATTCTCGGCTGCATATTTTTTCTGTTTAGCACACTGAAGATATCGTTCCAAGCCTTTCTGGCCTGCCAAGTTTCAAAAGAGAGATCAGTCACGAGTCTTATAGGTCTCCCTTTATATGTGATGGCACGTTTATCCCTTGCTGCTTTCAGAATTTTCTCTTTATCCTTGTATTTTGCCAGTTTCACTATGATATGTCGTGCAGAAGATCGATTCAAGTTACGTCTGAAGGGAGTTCTCTGTGCCTCTTGGATTTCAATGCCTTTTTCCTTCCCCAGTTCAGGGAAGTTCTCAGCTATAATTTGTTCAAGTACCCCTTCAGCACCTTTCCCTCTCTCTTCCTCCTCTGGGATACCAATTATGCGTATATTATTTCTTTTTAGTGTATCACTTAGTTCTCTAATTTTCCCCTCATACTCCTGGATTTTTTTAACTCTCTTTCTCTCAGCTTCCTCTTTTTCCATAACTTTATCTTCTAGTTCACCTATTCTCTCCTCTGCCTCTTCAATCCGAGCTGTCGTCATTTCCATTTTGTTTTGCATTTCGTTTAAAGCGCTTTTCAGCTCCTCGTGACTGTTCCTTAGTCCCTTGATCTCTGTGGCAAGAGATTCTCTGCTGTCCTCTATACTGTTTTCAAGCCCGGCGATTAATTTTATGACTATTATTCTAAATTCACTTTCTGTTATATTATTTAAATCCTTTTTGATCAGTTCATTAGCTGTTGTTATTTCCTGGAGATTCTTCTGAGGGGAATTCTTCCGTTTGGTCATTTTGGATAGTCCCTGGAGTGGTGAGGACCTGCAGGGCACTTCCCCTGTGCTGTGGTGTATAACTGGAGTTGGTGGGCGGGGCCGCAGTCCGACCTGATATCTGCCCCCAGCCCACCGCTGGGGCCACAGTCAGACTGGTGTGTGCCTTCTCTTCCCCTCTCCTAGGGGCGGGATTCACTGTGGGGTGGCGTGGCCCGTCTGGGCTACTTGCACACTGCCAGGCTTGTGGTGCTGGGGATCTGGCGTATTAGCTGGGGTGGGTAGGCAAGGTGCACGGGGGCAGGAGGGGCAGGCTTAGCTGGCTTCTCCTTAGGTGATCCACTTCAGGAGGGGCCCTGTGGCAGCGGGAGGGAGTCAGATCCGCTGCCAGAGGTTTGGCTCCGCAGAAGCACAGAGTTGGGTGTTTGCGCGGAGCGAGCAAGTTCCCTGGCAGGAACTGGTTCCCTTTGGGATTTTGGCTGGGGGATGGGCGGGGGAGATGGCGCTGGCGCCTTTGTTCCCCGCCAAGCTGAGCTCTGTCATCCCGGGGCTCAGCAGCTCTCCCTCCCTTGTCCTCCAGCCTTCCCACTTTCTGAGCAGAGCTGTTAACTTATGATCTCCCAGACGCTAAGTCGCGCTTGCTGTCGGAACACAGTCCGTCAGGCCCCTCCGCTTTTGCCAGCCAGACTCAGGGGCTCTGCTTGGCCGGCGAGCCGCCCCTCCGCCCCGGCTCCCTCCCGCCAGTCCATGGAGCGCGCACCGCCTCGCCGCCCTTCCTACCCTCTTCCGTGGGCCTCTTGTCTGCGCTTGGCTCCGGAGACTCCGTTCTGCTAATCCTCTGGCGGTTTTCTGGGTTATTTAGGCAGGTGTAGGTGGAATCTAAGTGATCAGCAGGACGCGTGGTGAGCCCAGCGTCCTCCTACGCCGCCATCTTCCCTCCCTCTCAAAAATTGTTTTTTTTGATGAAGAGAATTATAAGAACATTTAAAATGACTGAGCAAGACCTTCTGTCCAATGAGGGGCGCCTGGGTGGCTCAGTTGGTTAAGTGTCCGACTTTGGCTCAGGTTATGATCTTGCTGTTTGTGAGTTCGAGCCCTGTGTCCGGCTCTGCACTGACAGCTCAGAACCTGGAGCCTGCTTCAGATTCTATGTCTCCCTCTCTCTCTGCCCCTGTCCCACTCATGCTCGTCTTTGTCTCTCTCTCTCTCTCTTTCTCTCTCTCAAAAATAAATAAACATTAAAAAAATCTGTTGAAGAAATTCTGTCCAAAGAGAAAAGTGGTTCTTAAGGACTAGAGCAGGTCCAATGTGGACAATGAAATGGAGTGGAGTGGAAGGGGAAGTTGTATCAGGAATAAACCATTGTAGGTAAGTTTGCAGATCATTTGTGAATTGTTGCTGAAAACTATCTGAATTTTATGTAAAAAAATGTGTGTATGCTCAAGGATATAGCACAGAAATACCATTAAAACCTCTTTATTGTCTCCAGATGTGAATCCCTAGTTCATTTATACTTTTTGTTCAGCTTTCCAAAACTGTTACATAAAACACCATATTCTATGAGAAAGCAATATTTAAAAAAAATTTTTTTTAGTTTTTATTTTTATTTATTTATTTTTTTTTTAATTTTTTTTTCAACGTTTTTTATTTATTTTTGGGACAGAGAGAGACAGAGCATGAACGGGGGAGGGGCAGAGAGAGAGGGAGACACAGAATCGGAAACAGGCTCCAGGCTCCGAGCCATCAGCCCAGAGCCTGACGCGGGGCTCAAACTCACAGACCGCGAGATCGTGACCTGGCTGAAGTCGGACGCTTAACCGACTGCGCCACCCAGGCGCCCCAAGTTTTTATTTTTTTTAAGTTTATTTATTTTGAGAGAGACAGAGACAGAGACAGTGTGAGCAAGGGAGGGGCAGAGAGAGGGAGAGAGAGAGAATCCCAAGTAGGCTCTGCACTGTCAGCACAGAGCCCAATGTGGGGCTCAAACTCACGAAATTGCAAGATCATGACCTGAGCTGAAACTGAGAGTCGGATGCTTAACCAACTGAGTCACTCAGGCACCCCGGAAAGCAAAATTTAAAAAATAAAAAGTGTTTAGGGTCAGTATATTTGGGAAATGTGATTCATCTAAAAAGTTTTTTAAACAACAGGGGCCCTCAGTCTTTTGTATGCTAATACACATTGTGAATCTCTAGATATATGACTATGAAACTTCCTCCCCCAGCCCCCGCTTAGTATGAGGAATGCGTACTGTATCACAATGAACACTGGTGTTCTACAGAACATACTTTAGGAAATAAAGCAGTAAAAAGTCAAAGACTTTTCAATTGTTTGAATAATGCTAGTCTTTTTATTTTTTTGTAATTTAATCTAAGTAAATTTAACCTGTTGTAATTAGCATATGGTACCTTCAAATTTCCCAAATGTGTATGACATTGAGATGGTTAATGAAAGTCACTTTGCTCAAAGGTAAATTCATAGTAAGCTCTTGAAATGGGCAACTCAAACTCTTTTCTACAATTGTGCTATCATCCTGACAGCTCCAATTTACAAGCTTAAAACATTGCCAATTTTGCTGTTCAAATCCCTATCCTACAGCAATTGGATTTGCAAACCGGGAACTGGTAAATGGATGTTGGATAAAGTTCACAATGGAGACATAAATGCTTTTTTGGCATCATGACTTGGCATGGATGGATGTCAAAGCTTATTTGCTCATTTTTCTCTAAATTGGAAGTATTTTAACCTATTTAAAGTTCTAGATTTTCAGAGTAAATGTTCTATGAGTTCATTATAAAATTATACTATAATAGCCTTCTGGAAATCTCAAGTTTTTCCAATTCAGTACTCTAGGTCTATTCTTGTTTACATCTCCATATTTCATTATTCTTTTAGCATACCACCATGACTCAACAGTGATGACCACCATCATTACTTTTACTTATCATTAACGCCAGTTAATTACCCTTACTATGACCCAGGCACTGATTAAAAATATTATATGTATTATTTCACTTAATCCTTGCAACAATTCCTTGAGGTAAAGTTTTAAACGTGAAGAAATTGAGTTTATGAGAGAATGAATAGCATTTGAACTCAGTTCTGTCAGATTTCAAAACATATACACTTAACCACTGTATCCATGAGCTGAGGCACAGTCTCTAGTGTGTGTGTGTGTGTGTGTGTGTGTGTGTGTGTGTTTGTGTGTGTGTGTGTGTGTGTGTATATGCAATAAAAAGTCACATATGTTCTTTGGTCCTTTGTGTATCTCTTGGCTAAGATGATCATATCTTGTGGTGGTTCTCTTGCCAACTCAGAAGGCATGGATATCAAATATAGATAATAATCACTCTGCAAGGTTCTGATATGAATATATTTTAGTTACTTGGTTTACTTAGTAATGCCCAACAGCATGGTTAAAATTTGTGTTACCATGGTATATTAACTGAATAATTGCATAAAATATAAAATTCAGTGCTAACTCTTTAGTCTACAAATCACTAGGAAAATGACACATGTGTTATGATCAGTAGCCAATCATCACTGTCTTCAAACTCTGTCACTGATTGGTTATTGAACATCTGTTATTAAGCTCATGCACAGACAGCAAAGTTGTATTGCCTTCTCATTTTTTTCCCCACTATTTATTGCACCTTCATTATGTACCAGGCAACATGCTGGGTGCCAGAGACAAGTGGTGAACAACACACCCTCTTGTTGAAGGGTAGATGCATGGTGGATTTAGGACACTGACCAAGCCAAGTGGCATTTTATAAAAATGTATAATAGAACAGAGGGAATTGGCCAGCAAAGATAAAATTGCAACAAAGAATGAAAAGTGATGACCCTAGAAGTGAAAGTCAAATCAAACTTAAATGGAATTATAGAAGAAAAAACTGATAGAGAATGATGACACTGTCCTTAATCAAGAGACCTTGAACATGCAATCAGAGGAGCTTAGTGAAGGGAAACTCACCAAAGTAAATGAGGAAAGTGGTTGTAATGAAAAGGATCAATAAGTTCTAGATGAAGTGAAATTGGCAAAAAATTCACATTAAAGGAACTCTCAGAGATAATTCACAACATTGGCATCACAAAGGACAAAAGATTGGAAGCTGATTTGTACTTAGAAAGGAGTATGACAGTTTATCAATTATTTAGAATTTACCATTTATTTAATTTGCATTTTATTGTTATTTATAATTTAGCAGCTATTTTTATTTGCATAGAAAAGATGCTTACTTGTATATGAAAAGAAGGAAGCAAGTACTGCTAAACCATTCTTAGAGTTTTACAAAGGAATAAAACATTAATATTTCTGATGTTTTGAATTACAGTGTACAGTTGACCCTTGAACAGTGTGGCAGTTAGGGGTATGGACCCCCCCCGCAAACTCGGAAATTTGCCTATAGCTTTTGACTCCCCTCAAACTTAACTACTGACAGCCTACTGTTGACCTGAAGCCTTATCTATAACATAAACAGCTGATTATCACATACTTTGTGCTATATGTATTATATACTTTCTCATGATAAGTAAGCTAGAGAAAAGAAAATGTTATTAAAAAATATCCTAAGAAAGGAAAAATACATTTACAGTTCTGTACTGTTTTTACCAAAATAATCCTTGTATAAGTGGATCTGTATAGTTCAAATCTATGTTGTTCAAGGGTCACCTGTATTAAATAAATACTAGTTTTATTATTTTTTATTTTATTATAATTTATATCTTTTTAAAATATAATTTATTGTCAAATTGGCTTACATACAATACCCGCTTCTCAACCCAACAAGTGCCGTCTTCAATGCCCATTATATAATTTGTATCTTATATTAAGAGTGTTTTTAACACTTAGACAAAGTTTTTATATGTTATGGGACCATCATGATTTTTTTTTGTTTTGTCGGTTATTGAGATTGCTTTACATGCTTTCAGCTAGTAAGGTCTTTTTAATGGTCTCATACTACTGTGAAAAGTGAGAACTAGCTGCATGTAAAATAAAAGTGAACTTCTGGTCCATTGTATTCTCTGGTACCCATATAAATAAGATTTTTAGACACTATCACTTTGATTGGAAGGTCATTATCTATGTGGGAATAAAGAACTTCACTAGCTGGAGAAGACACTGAGAATACCCTGGAAAAAGAAATGTTTTGCAATTGTTCAGTGGTTGATTAAAGTCAGACACATGACACTGTAGTGGCTTTATAGAGTGGTATATAATATATCAAAGATATTTTCCTATTAATATCCTAATACCAAAATTACTACTCAAGATGTGGCAATTAAAGAAGCAAACTTGCCAAGCAACTAGGGAGGAGACTCAAGGCTAGTGGAAAATATTTGATCCTATCTCCACTAAAATGTGAAAATGGAAATGCTACTGTTATACTCTGGAATATTATTATTATTTTTTAAATATAATTTATTGTCAAGTTAGCTAACATACAGTGTATACAGTGTGATCTGGGCTTCGGGGGTAGACTCCCATGATTCATCACTTATATACAACACCCAGTGCTCATCCCAACAAGTGCCCTCCTCAATGCCCATCACCCATTTTCCCCTCTCCCCTGCCTCCCACCCAACCCTCAGTTTGTTCTCTGTATTTAAGAGTCTCTTATGGTTTGCCTCCTTCCCTCTGTGTTTGAAACTATTTTTTCCCCATGGTCTTCTGTTAAGTTTCTCAGGATCCACATACGAGTGAAAAACATACATCTGTCTTTCTCTGACTGACTTATTTCACTTAGCATAATACCCTCCAATTCCATCCACATTTTTGCAAATGGCAGGATTTCATTCTTTCTCATTGCCAAGTAGTATTCCCTTGTATATATAAACCACAGCTTCTTTATCCATTCATCATTTGATGGACATTGGGCTCTTTCCATAATTTGGCTATTGTTGAAAGCGCTGCTATAAACATTGGGGTACATGTGCCATTATGAATCATCACCCCTGTATCCCTTGGGTAAATTCCTAGTAGTGCTGTTGCTAGATTGTAGGGTAATTGTATTTTTAATTTTTTGAGGAACTTCCACACTGTCTTGCAGAGTGGCTGTACCAGTTTGCATTCCCATCAACAGTGCAAGAGGGTTCCTGTTTCTCCACATCCTTGCCAACATCTGTTGTTTCCTGAGTTGTTAATTTTAGCCATTCTGACCAGTGTGAGGTGGTATCTCAGTGTGGTTTTGATTTTTATTTCCCTGATGATGAGTGATGTTGAGCATCTTGTCATGTGTCTGTTGGACATCTGGATGTCTTCTTTGGAAAAGTGTCTATTTATGTCTTCTGCCTATTTCTTCACTGGATTATTTGTTTTTCAGGTGTTTGGTTTAATAAGTTCTTTATAGATTTTGTATATTAACCCTTTATCAGAAATGTCATTTGCAAATATCTTCTCCCATTCTGTTGGTTGCCTTTTAGTTTTGTTGACTGTTTCCTTTGCAGTGCAGAAGCCTTTTATCTTGATGGGGTCCCAGTAGTTCATTTTTGCTTTTATTTCCCTTGCCTTCAGAGACATGTCAAGTAAGAAGTTGCTGCGGCTCAGGCCAACGAAGTTGTTGTCTGCTTTCTCCTCTAGGGTTTTGATGGTTTCCTGTCTCACATTTAGGTCTTTCATCCATTTCGAGTTTAGTTTTGTGTATGGTGTAAGAAAGTTTTTTTCTTCTGCATGTTGCTGTCCAGTTCTCCCAGCCCCATTTGCTAAAGAGACTTTTTTCCATTGGATGTTCTTTCCTGCTTTGCCAAAGATTAGTTGGCCATACATTTGTGGGTCCAGTTCTGGGTTCTCTATTGTATTCCATTGGTCTGTGTGTCTTTATTGTGCCAATACTATGCTGTCTTGATGATTACAGCTTTGTAGTAGAGGCTAAAGTCTGGGATTGTGATGCCTGCTGCTTTGGTTTTCTTTTTCAACATTACTTTGGCTATTTGGGGTCTTTTCGTAGTTCCATACAAATTTTATGATTGTTTGTTCTAGCTTTGAGAAGAATGCCAGTGCAGTTTTGATTGGGATTGTGTTAAATGTATAGATGCTTTGGGTAGTATTGGCATTTAACAATATTTGTTCTTCCAATCCATGAGCATGGAATGTTTTATCTCTCCCAGTTCTCAATCACACACCTTTGGCCCGCCAAGTTGTCCCCATGGGCCTCTGGAGATGTTTCTGTCACTCCGTAGCCCAGATTCCTGGAATTACAAGTCTTCTGGCCTCAATACTTTTGTGTTTGAGGGACGAGGGAACTTTGGGTCCCCCTACTTCTCCGCTATGTTGACTCATTTCTCTGGAATATTATTTTTAAAGTGAAGTTACATTTTCAGTGTCTTAGTCATATTCAGTAAACCCAGGCAGAGCTGGAATAAGGATAGGGCTAGACAGGCAGATGCTTTGGACTAACTGGCTGATCATTCACTCTTTCATTCATTCCGCCAATAGTTTCTACCACATTCAAGGCCCTGAAGTCATAGATGAATAACTCAGTAATCCCTGTTTTTGTCTTGGGAGGATGTATTTAAATTTTTTTTGATTTGAATATAGTTGACACATATTGTTATATTAATTTCACTTGTATAACATAGTGATTCAACTTTTCTGTATGTTGTGCTATGCTCACCACAGGTGTAGCTACCATCTTTCACCATACAGTGTTATTACAATATCATTGACTCTTTTTCTTATGCTGTGTCTTCTGTTCTCGTGACTTATTCATTCCATAACTGGAAGCCTATATCTCCCACTCCCCTTTACCCATTTGGCCATTTCTCAGCCTTCCTCCCCTTTGGCAATCATCAGTTTGCTCTCCGTATTTATAGGTTTGTTTCTGCTTTTTGTTTGGTTGTTTATTCATTTGCACCCATGCTGGTGCAAATGGCACAATCTACTCCTTTCTTCTTCTTGCTGAATAATATTCCATTGTGTGTGTGTGTATGTGTGTGTGTGTGTATGTGTATACCACATCTTCCTTGTCCATTCATTTGTAGATGACACTTAGAACGTTGCTTCCATATCATGGCTATTGTAAATAATGCTGCAGTAAACATAGAGGTGCTTATATCTTTTCAAATTAGTATTTTTATTTTCTTTAGGTAATTATCCAGTAGTGGAATTATTAGATCATATGGTATTTCTATTTTTAATTTTTTGAGGAAATTCCACACTGTGTTCCACAGTAGCCATACCATTTTACATTTTGGGAGGGTATCTTGACTACATAGATCACATATTTGAAGTGATAGCAGGTAAACTCCAGGTACAATGATGTAAATACTCTATTTAATGCTTAATGTTGTTTAAGAGATGCCATTTTGGAAATTAAAACAAGTATTTTGACAATTTTTACATTTGGTCAAGACCTGGGGAAGATGCTTGTCTTCATTTTGGAAACAAATCTTCAGAAAGATTTAACTTGCCAGTTGTACAAGTTTATGTACACTCAGTTTATGCATTGCTCCAGTTAAGCTCTGTCCCATCTGCCTGTCCCTATCCCCCCAGTCATTGATTATTTTCCCTGCTTCCCAGCCAAATCAACTCCAGTGACTGCTGACATGTTCCTGGGACTGTAAAGCTCCAGTGCCACAGACTCATCTTCTAATGTCTGTGGATGAGTGTTTGGTCTCCACCATGGTCTTCAATGGGCCCATGGAAAAATGCAGCAGATAAGTCACCATATTTTGATCTAACAAGACCCAGGGGGTCTCTGGATTCCCCAGTGACTTCCTTGAGGTACCAAACAACACAAGTGGGAAGCAACGGGTTGTTAACACTCTAGTGACAGAACTTTGACTAATGAACGGTAGGTGATAGAAAGGAACCAGTGGACATTTGCTTGTCCTTCTTTCTTCTGACAAACTTCTAAGACATAGTGGTTCCCTATATCCTCCCTGTAGCTGGATAAGGAGATATTCAGCATGACTAAGCCATCAGTGATTCTTGGTAACATATTACCTTGTATATGCTTTCCCCCTTTCCCTGACTAGCTTCATTTTTTTTTCATTTATAAAGGGTTTATACCCTCTATAAAACATTAGCACAAAACTTTACCTTACACTTTATTTATTAGGAACTCAGGCAAAGATACCAGTGTCTGCTAATAATTGTCTGTTCTTAAAATATTCTGGTAGCTTTCTCATGGCTGAGCAGTTTTCTTTTCTTTCTTTCTTTCTTTCTTTCTTTCTTTCTTTCTTTCTTTCTCACATCTTTTTTATCTATTCTTCCATTGGTAGACACTTATGATAATTATGTGAAGTGATAGAAGTGCTAGCTAATGCTACAATGATAATCATATTCTAATACATAAATGTATTAAGTCATTGTTTTATACTTTAAACTTATATAATATTGTATGTCAAATATAGTTCAATAAAAATATTTTGGTAGCTGATAGACACTGACTTCTTGATCTGTTACAAAAAGAAAACCACCCACACTCCAACAATCAACCAAACAAAACAAACATCTTCACAAAAAAGTAGTATGTATTTAATAAATCTTACTTTGTGTACCCAATGATTTTACTAGTCCCTTTGAGCATTTAAGATGGCACCATTCCAAAAGAAATGTTGAACTATTAAGCATATGTAAACTATCACCAAAATTGCTTAATATGATATACCTAAGCCTTCAAAAATTTTCAGGCAATGAATTAAATAGTTTGTAAATTTTTTTTATTCTGTTACTAAATCTACCAATAGTGATAATAAGAATTTTAATATAGGATTAGATGGGGAAGATAGGTCACTTCAAAAGTAGAATTTTAGAAAATTGTTGCTAATCTTTACCTCGTTTTCCTGGGCATGAGGCTGTACCGTCAGCTGCCTGAGGAACTTACAGTGGGGGAGGAACATAAATTACCATAGATAAAATTATTCAAAGAAATTTTCATTGGAAAAAGAAATATCATTTTAAAAGACAAGGCAAGGCAATCAACCTATCATTCTGTAGCACACAGCCAGCAAGGTGCACAGCCTTAAAAAGAGGCGGGCACATAGCTGCCAGGCCACCTAGGATAGTTTCCATTCCCTCTTACTGCCTTCTGGTCCTGAAAACGATTAATCCTATTAATTGCATATCAAAAGACTGGTAGCAATTCTACAAATGAGTAAACACAGAGATAAAAGTGTAATCATACTAGTCCAGCAAATTGGATTCATGTCTTCATTGAACAATCCTGTTTCAATTCAGCAATTTTATTATCACTGTTACTGGAACAAATCACTTTATTAAACAGAAAGAGCTTTTGTGGAGAAATTTCTTCTTGTGGCCAACATTATGAAGCTCTCTAACATAAAAACAGCACTTATACTTGTCAAGGGATTTCTTTAGGCAATTCAACTAATGGCTTGTGACAGGTAGGACTTGAAATGTTCATTCAAGCCTTCCATTTTGCTATCCAGCTGTATTTTTTTTTTCATTCTAAGGGAAAAAAAGCTCTTTTGATGCTTTTAGTGGAATTAATATTTTCAGTAAGGAGTTTGCTGACAAGAGGACCCCTCTCTCTCTCCCTCCCTCTTCCTCCCCACCTTCTCTCTTTCTCTCTCCCTCCCTCCCCCTTCTTCCCCACCTTCTCTCTTCCTCTGTCTGTCTCCCTCTCTTTCTTCCTTCTACTCTCCCTAGATCATTCCCTAGAAAATTTCACACAGGGACCCTTCAAATGTTAGAACAGTTCATCTTACTGCTAAGCTAGAAAATGGACACAACGGAAATGATCAATGATGATTTTGCTTTCCAAATTCCCTTCCTACCCAGAAGGGCCCTGGGGAGTTGAAACCAGGGGCAAGAATGGAGTCTAGCTCATTAGCAGCTGTGGGGCATGGAGCTGAAGGAATCAAAGATAGAATCCTAGAGAAAAGATAGGGTCAGGACTTCTTTCAATAATGAAAATGTTCTCTATCTGTGCTGTTCAATATGGTAGCTACTAGCCATATGTGGCTTGATGCTGATCATTAGAATGTAACTTTTATGACTGAAGAACTGAAATTTTAATCTTATTTCATTTTAATTAATTTGAGGTCATGTAGCAACCTCACATCAAAGGGCACAGATCTTAAGTATAGGAACAATGAAATCTGAGCAGAGAAGGTGAAAACTTTCTCCGAAGAGAAAGGTCTTTAATTAGGTTAGGCAAAATGTGGCAGATATTCAGGAAAGTGAGAAAAAGTTGAAAGAAATCAGTGGAAACTGAAAAAATTTCCATATGAAACATGACATTTGGTCATTGATTAAAGTAGATTTTTCTGAATATTAAATATAGTTCTAAGGAGACAACTCCCATGCCTGAATATGATCTTAGACATTAACAAACTGAATACTCCTTAAAATACTATTCTGAAAACAACATAAAAGTTGGTCAGCCAAGACTACTGATCCAATACAAGTTGCTGTAAACTTCATATAAGTAGTCAAAAAGGTTTCTTTCTTTATTTTTTGCAAATCAATAAATCTGATAAATTATTAATTGAATGTTTGACAAAGTGATTTTTTAGTAAATTAGCCATTCCACAAATTGGTCAATATGCAAAAAAGCTTTTAGTTAATCAGGTAGCTGCCCTCATCTTTCTGGTCCTCCACATGCTCCAGTACACTGAAGCTGTATGGAACAGTACCTCAAATATAGGAAAGCCTATCACATCGCATCCTTCTCCTGGGAAACTCCTGCACATCACCAAGATACATGTAAAACTCACCTTCTCTGTAAAGTCCTCTCATATTTCTCTACCCCATGCCAACAGGCAGAGTTAACTGCTAATTTCTGTGAGTTCCCAGAGGGATTGACAACTGTGAGGATAATATGAATGTAGAATTGTTGGTGATATTTCTGCCCAAAAGGTGAGAGTCTGTCTGAGCACACTGTGAATAGACAGGGAAGCCTAGTTGAGAGATGGAGAAAGAGACAGATTGCTCATGATATCATCTTAGTACCTGAATATAACCATGCCTATTCACCCTTATATTTTCCAGTTACTTTTTAGTTCTAGGAAACTGCTCCAGTTTCTTAGTTTTCTTTCTTTTTTTAAATGGTATTTGGAGACCTGTTTCAGGAGTTTTTAAAAAAAGTTTATTTATTTTGAGAGAGAGAGAGAGAGAGAGCGCGCGCACGCAGGGGATGGGGGTAGCAGAGAGTAGAGGGAGAGAGAGAATTCCAAGCAGGCTCTGTGGTGCCAGTGCAGAGCCCCACGCAGGGCTTGATCCCACAAACCGTGAGATCATGATCTGAGTCAAAATCAAGAGTTGAAAGCTTAATGGACTGAGCCACCCAGGTGCCCCACAGTTTCCTTTTTGATTTGAGCTATTTTGAGCTGAGTTTTTACAGCTGAGGCTGAAAGCATCCCAATCAGGGCTGACATCTGTGTTTAGAAAGTTGAAAGTTATACTTACTTGAAATCTGCTTGTAACTTCTAATGGTTAGCCCCAGTTCTGCATTTAGTACCCTATTCTGTTCAAGCGAAATAAGTTCATTTACCACCATGTCTTAGGTTACCTAGAATAAATGCACCTGGGTTCCTACATCGTGTGATGCAGTTTTTTAAGAGTGCTTAGTTAAGAACCCAGACCCTGGAGCCAGATGCTTGGGTGAAAATCCCTGCTCTGTCATAAGTAGCTGCGTGGGAAAATTACTTAACCTCTGCAGTTTTTGCACTTGAAAATGGGAATATTAATGAAAGTACTACTTCGAGGGCTGTGGAAGACTTTGTGAGACATTAATAAGGGTTCGCTCTTTGGATGACCTTTCCTAGCACTTGCTGTAGGGCACCTTGATGTCCTTAAGGTGTCCCCTGACTCATAAAGAGGGGCACAGGCCAGAGCTGGACATCCTCTAGCCATGGAACCACCAATTATGAGCAGCCTGGTGCTGCTATCAAAGCAAGGCCAGTTGTTTCACCCTGGTCAGTGATGGATAGCTGTGAGACCGTTTAACCCTGGACTGAAGGAGTTGTTAAAATGATCCAGATGAAGGAAGAGGACTTCCCTTAATCTGGAAGACTTAAAAGAAAGTAAAAAGAGGAAGATTAAAGGACTTGTCTACATTTGAAAGCATCCTTAGTTTTCTTATTTCTTGTATCTAGACTTCCATAATTACCTCTGCTACTTCCCAAATTTTGTCATGTAATGGTAGTAGACGCCTTAAAACACAACACAAACATGGATGCCTTTCTCCACGATATCTCAGGGATATCTTTCCCAGAGATGCCTTGGCATTGTAAAAGATACTTAGCTTTAGGATTTCTCTATCTGGTTTTCAAAGTCCAGATCTCCTTCTTTAGCAAGGTGTTTAATTTCTTTCTCTCATCTATAAAAAAGGGTGGAGATAATACTACCTCAAAGAGTTGTGTGAAAGGTAAATGAAAAAAGAATGTTAAAGAAGCTATAAAAACCTATATAAAATATAGGTTTATATTATTATTCTTAGTTTCCTATGGTTTGGTTTTAATATTCTTTTGTTAAACTCGTTGTGTACAGGGTTTACCCTGTACACACAGTGTCTACACAGATCTGCTTCCTAAGAGTAGCTACTCAGAGCTTATTCATGAGAAACATAAGGGAGGAAAGTATGAAGAAGTTTTGGATAGACATAAAGGAGGAAGGCAATAGGATTTCAGTAATTTGCACCAGAGTTTGAATGATTATAGATTTATCTTATTCTTGCCAGTGATGTTTACTCACTTTTTTATTGAGGTATAATTGACATATAACATTGTATTAGTTTCAAGTATACAACCTAATGATTCAGTATTTTTATATATTGTAAAATGATGACCACAATGTCTACTTAACACTCATTACTGCATATAGTTACAAGTTTTTCTTGTGATGAGAACTTTTAAGATCTATTCTCTTAGCAAATATATAATATAGTATTATTAACTGTAGTCACTATGTTGTACATTGCATCCATGACTTACTTCTTTATAACAGGAAGTTTGTGCCTTTTGATGCCCTTCATCCATTTTGCCCACCCTACTCATCCTCTGCCCCTGGCAGCCATCAATCTGTTCTCTGAGTTTGGTTTTGTTGTTGTTGTTATTTGTTTTTAGATTCCACATACAAGGGAGATGATACAGTATTTGTCTTTGTCTGTATGACATATTTCACTTGGCATAATACTCTGAAGGTACATCTATGGCATCACAAATGCCAAGATTTCATTCTTTATTTATGGCTGAATAATATTCCATTTTCCCTATCCATTTATCTATTGATGGACACTTAGATTGCTTCCACATTTTAGCTATTGTAAATAATGCTGTAATTAACATGGAGGTACATATATCTTTTTGAGTTCATGTTTTCATTTCTTGCAGATAAATACCTGGAGGAGGGATTGCTGGATCATATGAAAGTTCTATCTTAATTTTTTTGAGGAATCTCCATAATGTTTTCTATAGTTGTTGCATGAATTTACATTCCCAGCATCAGTGTACAAGTGTACCCTTTTCTCCACGTCCTTGTCAACACTTGTTATTTCTTGTCTTTTTGATAATAGCCATTCTAATAGGTATGAGGTGATATCTCATTGTGGTTTTGATTTGTATTTCCCTGATGACTGGTGATGTCAAGTGCCTTTTCATGTACCTGTTGCCCATTTGTATATCTTCTTTAGAAAAAATGTTTATTCAGATCTATGCCCATTTTAATTTTTTAATTTTTTTATTTTTTTAATATAATTTATTGTCAAATTGGTTTTCATACACCACCCAGTGCCCATCCCAGCAAGTGCCCTCCTCAATGCCCATCACCCACTTTCCCCCACCCCTCCATCAACCCTCAATTTGTTCTCAGTATCCAAAAGTCTCTTATGGTTTGGCTCCCTCCCTTTCTGTAACTTTTTTTTCCCCCTTCCCCTCCCCCCTGGTCTTCTGTTTCTCAAGATCCACATATGAGTGAAAGCATATGGTATCTGTCTTTCTCTGACTGACTTATTTCACTTAGCAAAATACCCTCCAGTTCCATCCACATTGTTGCAAATGGCAGGATTTCATTCTTTCTCATTGCCAAGTAGTATTCCATTGTATATATAAACCACATCTTCTTTTTTTTGTATGATAATCTGTTTATTGATTTTTATTTCGAAGAAGCAACCCATTGACAAGTCACAGAAGATATCATTTTAATTCTATAATAGAGCATAAATCCTGTGAATCTTGACAATGTTTATATTGTCATTTAATACTGACAGTTTTTTAAAAAATATAATTTATTGTCAAATTGGTTTCTATACAACACCCAGTGCTCATCCCAACAGGTGCCCTCCTCAATGCCCATCACCCACTTTCCCCCACCCCTCCATCAACCCTCAGTTTGTTCTCAGTATCCAAGAGTCTCTTATGGTTTGGCTTCCTCCCTTTCTGTAACTTTTTTTCCCCCCTCTCCCTCCCGCCATGGTCTTCTTTTAAGTTTCTCAAGATCCACATATGAGTGAAAACTTACGGTGTCTGTCTTTCTCTGACTGACTTAATTCACTTAGCACAATACCCTCCAGTTCCATCCACATTGCTGCAAATGACAGGGTTTCATTCTATCTCCTTGCCAAGTAGTATTCCATTGTATATATAAACCACATCATTTGTCATATTCATCATATATATTCGTCATATATATAAACCATCATTCGTCAGTTGATGGGCATTTAGGCTCTTTCCATAATTTGGCTATTGTTGAAAGTGCTGCTATAAACATTGAGGTACATGTGCCTCTATGCATTAGCACTCCTATAACCCTTGGGTAAATTCCTAGCAGTGCTACTGCTGGGTCATAGGATAGGTCTATTTTTAATTTTTTGAGGAACCTCCACACTGTTTTCCAGAGCGCTGCACCAGTTGCTCTGCCCATTTTTAAATTGGATTTTTTGCTTTTTTGCTGTTGCTTACTTATTAGTGCAAATGCCTCTCTGACTTTTGAACTGAGCCAGGCAATAGGAAAAGATACTTTTTCTTAAATCATCCCACAAGGCTGTGTGTGTGTGTATGTGTGTGTGTGTGTGTGCATGAAGCTGGTCTTGAGATAGAAAATGGGGACATGAGTAGAACACTTGGGGTTGCCAAAAGTGAAAGGTAACTAGGCAAATGGGTAATTTGCCTTGAGTTTCTTTGCAATGATTCTGGATCCATTATTAAGAGAGATAAGGAACGGCCTTGGAGATGAGAAGAAAATAAGAGTTATCGCTTCCATTTTTCATAAAGGACTGAGATACTACCATGGCCACCCCATCTTTACCTGTATCCCACAGTGAAGAGGGGACAACACAACCCCAGCATTGTCTGAGAATTTAACCCATCTGGGTTGGGAGCATCTTTGATTCTCTCAGTTGAATTGCTTGGAAGACTTGTGTCTCTGGTGTTTGAAATCTAATGTTCAGGACACTTTTAAGAGTCATATCTTGTTCTGACCAGATCACTTCTCCCCCTACTACAATCTGACTCTAGAAATATTTGGTTGTTAGTTGTGGTCATGATGTGAATTCCATGCGTAGTTGTAATTCATTATATCAACCATTCACTCATTCATTCATTCATTGATTTGTTTGTTCATTTAATCAGTAGTCTGGTAGACAAGAGCATGTGTGTGTGTGTGTGTGTGTGTGTGTGTGTGCGCGTGCGCATATGTGTGTACAAAGGAAATTAGGGGGTCGTGTGGGAAATAGGGCACCTTGACTTCACTTTCAAATTGTGTAACTTTCAGTTTTGAAAGACTTCCAAGCAGTGTGTAATGCACACATGCTCAACCTATCTCTAAGCCCACTCCATCTAAGAAGATGGGGTCAGGAGTGATATGAGGCTTAAAGGTATCTTTTGCACATATTACTTGGTATTAAAAAGTGAAAGAAGGAAAAGAAAACATGCCTACTTTATTAAATGGCTGTGTTCGATGTTAATGTCCCTGGACAGAAATGCTTCCCAGGAGCTTCTGTGAGTCACATACAGGAAGAACCCCTGACACTGGGATCTACAATTTGAGAAGTCATAGTGGTGGTGAGTCAGGTTGCTACTTGTTCAAGTTGTCCTTGCACCTTCTGGCTTATTCCCTGTGTGCAGCTGAGAGTTTATACCCTGTGGAGTGGCCAAGGACTGCTTTCACAACTAATTGTTCAACATTTGTTAGTACCAGCAGTGTAGTGAATCCACTGCTCAACTGAATTTAGGAACATTACAGCTTAAAATATTAGTATTGACTGAGAGTAAGGTGACATCAAAAGCATTCATTCATTCATTCATTCATTCAGCAAACATTTGCTAAGCACATTCTCCGTGCCAGGCATTGATCTCCAGTTTATTTAAGGTCTCCTAGGTGCATTAGGTGCTTTTCATTTTAATGACACTAACAATTTATTTTTTTCATCCTTAGACTTTTTATGTGATTTGTTCTTTGTCATAAATGCAAACCAAAACCTTTCATTTTTTCCTATCTATCTCCTGCCAAAATTTCCCCAGCAGTCCAAAAACTTAAATTTTCTTCCATTGGTTCTTTTTCCAGAAGTACATTAGGTTCACTGAAGCTCTGCATTCAGTAAAGGGGCAAGAAATTAAACCAATTTGTCTGACTAGAGGAGCTTTTAAAACTCTACTGTTTGGGAATAGTCATATAATTTCCAGGTTTTCACAAAGGGAATGGAATTAAAATGAAGGTCATCGTTAAATTGAAACAAAATTTACTCCTTTTGTACCTCATCAGCTACTAATTAATGAGACTCTCACAAGTACTGAACAATACTGTAGATTAGGGGCTCCTGTCAGCACGAACACTGAGACTGGAATCCATAAAAAGCCCCTCTCCCAGGGATGTCTGGGTAGCAGCCCTGGCCCTGCCAAGTCTCTGTTATTGAGGATTTATTTAAAGATAGTTTTTAAAGCATTTCCTCCTACAATGGAGACTTTTCTGGGTGCATTTCAGTAGACATTTAAAACCCCATCCATAATCTTTTTGAAATCTTTCCCTCATTAAAATGACTTGGCTTGAGAGCTAGTTGGCATTGCAATCTCTGATTATGGAAGGAAAAGCTGAGAAAAAAACAATTAAACTGAAATGAGTTTCCACTGAGGGTAAACACTTTGTCCTGAGTTGGGGTGAGTATTAGATTTGGGGGTTGGTGAAGATGAGACCTGAGAAAAAGGACAGTTTTTCATTGCCCCTGGCTCTTGTCCCTTCTCTGGAATAGCCCCAAGGACTTGGAAAAGTAGGAGCTTGTCCTGGGACTCCAAAAATTAACATTTCACTCTCCCTCATTTTTTGTTTCTTCCTTCGATGCCCCTATTTCTTTGTGGATTTGTGTGTAATTTTTAACTTTCCCTTGCTTCTGCTCTTTGTTTTGGGATTCTAAAACAACTGTGTAAGTTTATGCTATACAATATGAAGATTTGATATATGTACATATTGTGAAATATTATCACAGTAAGTTTGGTTAACACATCAGTCTCCTTACGTACTTATCTTTTGTGCATGTGTGTAGTGAGAACATTTAAGATTTGCTGTTTTAGCAGATTTCAAGTATACAATATAATATTGTTAACTGTAACCACCATGCTGTGCATTAGATCCCCAGAACCTATTTTTTGCATAACTGGATATCTGTATTCTTTGATCAACATCTCCTTATTTCCCCCATCCCTAGCTCTAGCAGCCACAATTCTACTCTCTGTTTCTGTGTTTTGGCTTTTTTAGATTCTGCATATAAGTGAGATCAAATGGAATTTGTCTTTCTCTACCTGACTTATTTCACTTAGCACAGCACCCTCCAGGTTCATTCCTGTTGTTGCAAATGTCATAATTTCCTTCCTTTTTTATGGCTGAATAATAGTCTATAATATATATGCATATGTGTATAAATATATGTAATGAAGTTTATATGTAAACTTATATAAATATATAAAATTATATGTATTATATGTTTATATATAAACTTACATAAATATAAAATTATATATATTTATATAAGTTCACAAACTTATATAAATATATAAAATTATAATATATAATTATGTATATAAATTTGAATATATATACAATTTTCTCTTCATTCATCTGTTAATGGACACGTAGATTGTTTCCACGTTCTGGCTATTGTAAATAATGTTATAATAAACACGGCGGTGCAGATACATCTTTGAGTTAGGGTTTTCCTTTCCTTCAGATAAATACCCAGAAGTAGGATTGCTGAATCACATGGTAGTTCTATTCTTAATTTTTTGAGGAATCTCCACAGTGGTTGCACAACATTCCCACCAGTAGCATACAAGGATTCTCTTTCCTCTACATCCTTGCCAGCACTTGTTACCTCTTGTCTTTTTGATGATAGCCACTGTAACAGCTATGAGGTGATGTCTCACTTTGGTTTTGATTTGCATTTCCCTGATGACTGGTGATGTTGAGCACCTTTTCATGTACCTGTTGCCCATTTGTATATCTATCTTCTTTGAAAAATGTGTGTTCAGGTTCTTTGCCCATTTTCAATTGAATTATTTGCTTTTTTTTGCTGAATTGTACATCCATGACCTTAAAACTGCCCCTCTCATGGGCTGAAGTCAGGTATATGCTGGCAAGATAGCTTACCAGTTAGCAAATGTGGTAATAGATATTCCAACTTCAGGAAAAAAAAACTCTGAATCAAAGCACTGTAGATAATATCCTTGTTTCTTTCTTAAACTCTTTCTATCCATGTAACTTTCCTCATGACTTTTAGGGAAGGTCTGGAAGACGAAGACTGGAGAGGCCACAGTATGAATTGCTGGGTGGAGACATAAAAGAATGCGGAATGTTTGACCAGCATGAGTCAGCAGAATGACTGTAAACCAGTAGGGAGTGGTGATGCCGACAGAATGGGAGCACATTCTTTATTTGAAGTCTGTTGCTCACCTGGATTAGCTTGGTGACAATATGGAGAATAGGAGAGCTCATTTTCCCAAGCAAGAAATGACTGGACTGAGTAATGGATTAAATGAAGGATTGATGGAGAAGGAGGGGAAGATAATGCTTATGTGTTTGTTGTTGTTGTTGTTGTTGTTGTTGTCGTCTTTGGAGCAAGTGGTTTCCAATGAAGGAGAAGAAACAGTTAACCAACAAGTCATTTGTTAAGCATCCACTCTGCATCTAATATTGTGCTCACAGCATCGGGGGTGCAAAAGAAATGGAAGACCTATTTTCTGCCATACGACAACCATAATGTAGTCTGAGAGAAGGAAATGGTCCGTACACAGGAAAGTATAAACTGATAATAACAATAATAATAGCAATTTCCAATTATTGTGGTTAACTGTGGGGTGCGTCTGTTGCTAAGTATTTTCTATTTCTTTTTGTCATATTCTTCATACAGACCCATGACAGCAAAGATATCCAAAATTAAAAATGGATACAATAATAACTAAGTTTCACTGATTTACTTACTAAAGGGTAGGGAGCTGGGCTAAGAGCTTCCCAGGGATTGTCATCCTCTGAGATTGGTGCTACAGTTGCCTGTACATTTCAGAAGAGGAAATGAGGCTTTGAGACATATTGCTTGTTTAAGTCACAAAACTAATGAGCTTCTAGCAAGGGTTGGGACACAAACCTAGATCTGCCTAATTCTAAAGCCTAAATTGTTCACATACAGCACAATGCTAAATTGTCTGGATCAAAAAGAAATTCTGCTTTGCTCCTAAAATATGTTTAAGATTTTTTAAGGTAATGCAAAAACTCCAGCAGAAGCAGCATCCATATAAAATTGCCTCACACTTATAGTCAAACCTTATTCATGAGAGCATCGTACCTTCCATTTCCTGTGTTCATTCTGTTGACTCACAAAGGACTTTATTATTTCTAAATGGGCACAGTTGATTGCTGGGAAGCTTTGCATTTACACATGCAATCTATGAAAATGCTGTAAAGAGTCTCCATTTGCTGTAAAGCGTAGACTGTGCTATTGAAAGTGAACTATTGTCAAGATAGATCAGGAAAACAAATCCAGAACTGAATGCTATGTTGGAAAGTATCTTTAAAAAGCCTATGCTTAAGAGATATTTCCTTGGAGTGCTTTAAAGAAACACAACTTGTTTAAAAGGATCCAGCCACCCTTCCCACTCTGAAGCAACAAATGCTCACAGCTGGCTAGAAGTGGGTAACAAAGCAGTGCAGTGTGGTCCCATCTCAAATCCATAGGCTCCGTGGGCTTCTGACTTTCCCTTTTGTGTATGGCATGGAGTAAACTTTCAAGAGAGTTAATATAAATCCTTGCATTCTCATTCTGCATCTAGATGGCTGATTTTGGATAAATGGTCCCATATGCAAAAGGCTCTTGTGAGTTCAGTTCAGAGTTCTTCCAACAGCTCCATTCAGTTTTGGGGGTCTCCAATCCATTCTTAAATTGTTTAATTCCAAAGGCAAATCTTTTAAAGTCACTCTCCCTTCTCTCTCTCTCCCTCCAAGCAAACTGTGCCACAAAGGCAGAGGCCTCCCCTGGCCCTGTTTACTTAGAGTGCAAACCGTATTCAAGGCAGCGTTGTCAGATTAGAGGAAGAAAGGGAAGAGAAATCAAAGCGTTAAACCGCACATAAAAGGCAATCGCTGGCAACCAATCTGTTCGACTTCCAACTATTTGCACTTTATGAATAAAGGTCAATCTGTTATTGGCACCCAAATGTTAATGTTCTTATGAGGGTTTAAGCTGCTTTAACAGCTGAATAAGTGAGAGTGGGCTATAGGGCCACACCTAATCATTCAGGCCCAGCTGGGACGTGGGGGAGGTTCTCAAAAAGGCAAGAGATGCAGAGGGTATGGGTCTGGGGGTGGAGTGGGGGTCTGGCTGAAGGGAGAGGGGCATGCATTTTGTGAAGGGGTACCGAGGGGTCAAAGATGGAATTACTTCTATATGATACACAGGTCCCTGTGCCTTTTCTCTTTTCCTCCATTTTGCATGCTGCTTGCTATCTATAGCAGCTACCTCTGCCCTACACTTTTGCAGCTTTATATCATCAGTGATCTTCTAATATGTATTTCATTTTTCTCTTTTAAAATCAATACGTCCAAACATCTTGCAGCCCCTCCTGTCAGAGTATTCTCTGGGTGGATGGTAGAGAATGCGATCACTAGGCAAACCTTTGCCTTGTCCCGTTGTTAGAACTGCCTTCCCCCAATCCAGTCTGCAGCCACCCTCAGATGCATAAGCACACCCAAGATGGGGTGTTTCCAGGTAACAGTAGATATATGACTAGAAAACAAGGCTTGGTAATACTAATGATAGTCATTGCTTCTTTTCTTATACATTTTTAGGTGATAGATATGGACACTTGAAGTGTATATATTTATTTCTGTGTATAGGCGGAAAACAGGTATATACAAGTTAAATGGCACTTTATTGTGCTTGCAAATTATTCCATGCAGCTGTAGGCAGTGTTTGACTAGGAGACAGATTTGTTTTGTTCCCTGTGTGTGTGAGATGAACAACTTCAGAAATTTCTGGCTCTTTTCCTAACTAAATGTCATATAGTCTTGCTATGTCTCAGTTTCCCCATCTGTGAAATGACAGTTTCCTTCAAAATCCCATTCAGCTCTGCTGTCCTCTCATAGCTGTTTTTTTTCAACTATACAGCGGGTATATATTATTGTGAAGTTAAATGGAATAGTTTACTGGAGAAAACCTTTTAAAAATGAAATTGTCATACTCATGTGAAACATTATTATTACAAATCAGACTTGTGGAAAATGTAGGGAATCCTCATGGCTGGGCATTGGGAGGGATTGGGGATTACTGCCTGTCTGCACCCACTGTAGTATGACCAGAAGCAAGCTGTTTATGTCCTCCTTAATTTCCCCTATTAAGCTTTTGCTGACAGGTCCCCCACTTGGTACATCCTTCCCCAATTTTAACCATCTGTTAAAATGCTACTCAGTTGCACTGAGTTGAAATGACTCTCCTTCCATCCACATTCTGTGACTTCACACATTCCATCCTGGATTATCATTGTTTCTGTACGTTTCTGTCTCCTTCACAGGGCAACAGGCTCTTTGAAGTCTGGAGCTATGCCTGAGTTATCTTTATATCCCCTACACTGCCTAGGATGTTTCATAACATGCAGCAGGTGGGTAATACCTCCTTGCTGAACAGAATTCACATCATCCTTGCTCTCACCTTTGAAGAAGCTGATTTATTTTCCAAATAATAAATTCAAATGTTGTAACTGTCACAAGTCACAAATTAACTCATAAAAAGTAATACTCCTTCCCACTCCTTTCTCCCTGAAGGAAGCAATAGTAACTTCTTGAGTTATTCTTGTGCTGTTCTTTTCAACTTTCTTCCCAGACATGGTACGTAAAATTGAGGCCATATCTCAAAGTGGTTTGAATGCCGAGGGAGGAAGAATCTCACAAAATACAAAGAATCATTCTTAGGAGACAATACTTTTCCAGTGCAAACAACAGTTGCCTCAGTCCGGCAATCCAGGATCTAGGAGAGTGGAAGAATGTTATTAACGAGCTCTATCTTGTTGGGCAAGACCTTTAACTTTGTTGTATGCCCTTTGGCTTCATGTCTACTGAACCTCTCATCTCTACAGTTCTCTGATTCTTATCTAAACAAGAGCAGTTTTGCAAAATCAGAAAATCAGTGTTTGAGAAAATGAATTCCATATTAGCATTTTCAATCAGGAATTTAACTTTTGAGTTGGCGAAGTGGCTTTGCCAAATCAATCTATTTAGGAAATTAAAAATAAAAATAGGCACATTTATTGCAAATTAAAGTGAAATGGAATTGAACATCTCTAACTGGCGCCAGAAGAGAAATGTCCCATTGAGATCTTTGTGCCAATAAGGGAACAGGGCCAATCTTGAGTGCTACGTATTTCTTCTGGAGCTAGGATTTTTATTCTTGTCTCCTTAGGTGGACTTTGGGATGACGACGAGGGCAAGGGCAGGAGCCGTGAAATCTGTAGATTTGTGCCCAATCTGTTATGCATATATGTGTTGAATCAGTTGGGGTCCTTATAGGAAACAGATCTCACCCTCACACTGGCTAATTAGAAGGGAGTTTAATAATGGGCTATTTACAAAGGGCTGGGCAGGGTTTTTGAAAATGAGAACAAGATAATCCAGTATCCTGAGGTTAGCAGGTGGGAAACAGTTATCTCCCACCCTTTGGCCTGAAGGGGTCAGGAGGAGGAATGGTCATGGGATCTGGAGAAGGCAACTGTATGGAGAGGGCTCCTTCATAGTACCTGCCCCGATTGCATCCAACTGTCTTCTGTTTGGGTACCTGCAGCTCGTCCTTCAGGAATCCCTAGCAATCCCTTCTGCAGGAAGGCCTTCCCTGAGTTCACCAGTTTGGGCTGAATAAACAGCTCAGTTGCCATGTAAGAATCATGTGAATATTTCTATCATAGCACTTATCACACTCCTTTGTAATTTCTTCTTTACTTTTCTGTCTTCCCTGTCGGTGTGCTTCTTGAGGGCATTGATTCTATCTTATTGGGCTTGTTTCCTTGGTATCCAGTCAAGTGTTCGTGGAATGACAGGGAGGAAGTAAATGACAGTTCTGTCTCATCTCAGAGCACTGTCATGGCATTATTGTCTGGGGGCCTGGGCTAAACCTATAGGCAGTTCTCTGAGTGCCCAGGGAGGCAGAAGATTTCTAGATGGGTTTACTTGAAGCAATGATCACAAATTTGGGGACATAATTTGCAACTTGTGAAAACTTTCAAAAACCCCAGCCAACAGCTGTTGAGTTTTTATGATACCCATTAATGAGGCTGTGTGAGAGGGGCAGAGTGAAGGCAAGCCTGTGAAACCAGTAATCAGAAGACCTAAGTCTTGCTCTAAATCTCATATGTAAGAATGAACCCTAAGGAGGTTAGCAGCTGAATGTGAAAGAAAGGATTCTCATGACTTCCATCATTGCAGTGTTTACAAAAGAAAAACTAAAAGTAACCTCAAGTGCATCAGTACGGATGTGTTAATTAAATTATGGTACTTACAGTGAAATGTATGTGGCCATGGAACATGATGAAGTAGGTAAAGGAAGAAGCTGCTTGTGATAGATTGTTGTGTGAAAAAGCAAGTTTTTTGATCAGTATGATAATATTTTTGTTTGGAGCCTTCAGATTTGTATCAGTTTGGCCAAATTACTTAAATCTCTCCAGGCCTTACTTTCCTCATTTATAAGTTACATCTACTTCACAGAGTTGTTTTAAAGAATAAATGCAACTATCCAAGATACCAAGGGTAGTACCTGGCTCATTGTAAGAAGTTAATATATGTTAGTTCCTATTATTATCATTAATATTATCTATCTATATGCAAAGAAATATTTATGAAATGATGTTTGCAAAATAGTTTCAATAATTATTGATATGCATTTTGCTTTCTTCTTTGTACATTTCTGTGTGATTTGAAATTTTTTCCTCAATAATCATCTATTAATTTTGCAACAACACTGAAGTTATTAGAAAAAGAAGGCTTTTGTGTTAATTCCTCCCCTGCCACTCACTCACTGTGTCTTTGGGAAAGTAAATGGACACCTCTGAGTCTTATTTTCCTCCTTTGTATAACAGGAAGAACTATTTATTTCTTTTCTACCTCAGAAGATTTTGTTGTAGATCAAATGAGTAATTGGATTCATCTGTGTTCTTGGACAACATCAAAGTACTATACAAATATTAGATTTTATTATTATTATTATTATTTGTCTTAACTTCATTGGGATCATTTACTTACAATTTTTTCCTACTTCTTCCCTGGATGTTTTGTAAGAGACAAGTAGCCTGTATGAAACGAGGCCTTGTGAAGCCCATAAATTGTGGGGTTGTTTGTAATACCAGTGATCTGCTACCATCCCCATGATGAACTGAGAACTTCCAGCTACCAAATTATCCACAGTGCAAACTGTTTCATGAGCTTACCTTTGCCCGGGTTTATTTTCACTGCATGTGGAGATCACTCTCTTTTCTTTTGGACATGTGACTCTCTCTGTATTCGTTTGTCTATCGCCTTGCTTGCTGCTGACTTGCAATATTAGCTTCACAAAAGTGAGAGATGAGCCTATTAGCAAACATTTGGTGAATCCGGAAAAGGAACATATGGATTTGGAAGGTGAATCGCCGCGCAGGCTCGCAAGGTTGAAACTTTGGGGAGTCACTGGGGATTTGGTAATATTTACCGTAGTTTCTGACGCATCATCTCCTTCCTCTTCACTCATGAAAGATGCAGACGCCTTCAGGGAGGAGGTCCAACTGGAGCTTGACAGCATTCTGGGAACACAAGGAGGGACCTGTAGTCAGAATGTGCAAATCTGAAGGAGGTCTTTGTGCACAGAAGCTGTCCTGCCTGTAAACGTCCCCTGGTCCCCAGATTAGTGCCAATTTATTTTCCAGTGAAGACACCAGTGGTTTGGGGGTGGGGTGGAGTTAGCAGGAGGGAACAAAAAGGAAAAGGCACACTTAGCACTAACCAAATGAGCCTCAAATGAGCATCCACTGAGCGAGTGTCTGCTGAGGTGGTGCTGATGCCCTCGGAACATAAGTTCGTGCACATGTACTTGGGTGAATATTTGTGGAACAAATTATGAATATTCCTTTTTCGTGATACCTTTAAAACTGTGACTGATTTTTTTTTTTGAAGGGAAGGAACAGAAGGAATCCTATAACTGAGAGATAGCTTTTTTTTTTAAGTTGAAGAATACATTTATAGAGGGAAATGATGAATGAATTCGAGTGTATTTCACTGCCTGTTGCCCCTCAGGCCCCGCTGCTGCCACCCGTTTTAGTACGTATTGGGCTCTTGGTGTCTCCAGGATTTAAGGCCTCCCTGAGAACCAGAAGAGGTACAATTTACTCTCCCCTTTCCCACTATTTGGGAGGTTGCAGTCCAAGCTCATAAAAGTCATTTCCATTTTCAAAAGCAGAGTTAGTGAAACACTTTGGAAACTTTCCCTGCACCCTCCACCCTCCCACCCCGCCCCATTCCATCTTCTTGTTCGAGAAATGCAAATCTAAAGCCAATCCTATTTTATGTTAAAAAGTGAAAAACATTTCAATGTATTCTTGTCTTGTATGACTGGCTGAGAGCCTCTAAATCCCCACCATTTACCAAATTAAACTAATTGAAAGTGCTTCCAAAAGCCACATCTGTAGGCTGACGTTTGTCCCTGCCTTTCACTTTCGGCTCGGGAAACTGTTCTCCATTCCATTGATCCCTGAATAGTCATGCCTGTCAGGAAGCCACATCAGCCATTATCATTCTAATTTTACTGCCTTTCTTGGTCCCTAATCTAATTTGCAATGATGCTTAAGCATTTCGCAAGGCCATAGCACTTTCTTCAGAATTTCAACAAGAGCATTAAACCCCCAATTTACATTAATGAAGTGCACATTTAATTAGGGGAGAGGGTAAATGGAGGGCTCTTCAGGAGCAGTTTGTGTGATATGATAAGCACTCGAGAAGGGAAGGAGATAGATCTGATAAAAGACTTGCCATGATTGAGGCAAATCAGACAGTTGGATTTCTTTACCTCACCCCCTATCTTTTTCCTAGCCTCATCTTCCTTCTCCTCATTCCCACCCTTCCATCAACTAACTCTACCTCTCTAAAATTTGCTTCAGAGCCACGACAATAAAATTACGAAGGCAGACCTGTCAACAGGGGAGGACCAGGCAAAGAACTATTTAAGAGGATCATGTGGTTTTCGGTTCCCCTGCTGCCCCCCAAAGGGGAGATTAACTTGTTCTTTTAAATAATGAGAAACATAGGAAACCATCTCCAGTCTCCTGTTTAATGAATGCATTAAGCACACAGGCTGAGCAGCACAGTGATACCACGCAAATTTGGCTTGCTGTTGGGAAAGGGGTGAGCAAGGGGGAGGGCAGGGATGAATTTCTGGTCATAGATCCCATGCAATGAATTCATTACCACATATTACCCGAGATGCAGTGATGTCACATAGTTGAGTCTCTGCCATTGGCTTCTTTGGGCCAAGGCTTCTGACGCAGGGCATTTTGAGTGAGTGTGTATCTATGTCCCCATGCATGTTTATCTTTAGACAGAAAATTTTTCCTTCTTTTAGCTTAGCCTTTGGAATATGAATTTTAGCTACACACACTTTTCTCTTGTTTCAGGATCACACATTTTCTTCTTAATCCATAGTTCATTAGGTCAAGGGTGGGGGCAAGACTTGTATATGAGTTTTATTTTTTGAATCTTGGTGTTCTTCCTTCAAGTTCTCCTTTTCCATTATGTCATAATGATGATGATGTTAATAAGAGCCCTCTCAAATAAAGTGATGTGAATAGAACAAAAGCAACTTAATAATGGAATGCTGTTTTATGCTTAACATTTTTGCAAAGCTTGATATTTTGGAGCTAAAAATAAAAACATTTGTTCATGATAGGATTTTGTTTGCATTTCTCACAAGTATAAAAGTTATGTTTCATGGAAAAATTATGTATTTTATGAACTTACCAACACCTGCTAGACACTAATGTATAGTCAAATACAATCCCTCTCTTTCCATTACCTTACTAAGATGATGACAGGTCGCCCTTCTTTGGGGACAAGCATCATTTTCAAGCACAAAGATAAGCATTTATCTAAGGCTTATTAAGTTGTAAATAAGCAGGAACTCATCTTTCTTTGAAATACATAGCCTATAGCCATTGCTACCATGGCTGTGTCTTCACTATCACTCAGTGGCAGGAACAGATGCCCTGAAAAACAATCCCCTACTTGAATTTTGGACTCGAGCTAAATAAATAAATAAATGAATAAATGAATGAATGAATAAATAAATAAAGGTGCCACCTGGGCAGGGGTAAACAATGGAATATTGAGGAGAAGAGGAAGAGGCAAATAATGAGACATTGGATAATGAACAGGAATTTGAAAAAAAAATAATTTGAAAAAAAAAGAAAAATATTAAGGGGTGAGGTAAGAATAACACTATTATAACTTAGTATGTGTTCTCTTAGTGGGCCCTTCTGGGTTAGCTGTGTAACATGGGTCAAGGTATTTTCATCTGTCTAATATCTGACTTTCTCATTTGCAAAATGGAGATAAAAATAGTACTTTATAAATTTTCTCTGAAGATTAAATGAGATACTGCATATAAAGCACTTAAGATGGTGCCTGGCATCTAATAAGCAATAAATGAAGTTAAAGAGGGAGTACAGAAAGCATTCAGTAAATGCTATTAAGGAGGAAGGGAAGGATAGATAAATTAAATGATGGAACCTTATGGAGGATTGAGAAAGTTCCGCAAGGGAGTACATACTGAAAGGAAGGGATGATGAGGGAAAAGGAAGAACAAATCACTTTTGGATAACCAGCATTTTCAGTGTAGAACCTTGTGTCTTTTCAATGGATGTGTCCAACAGAGGAAAAGGAGACTGCCAAAGACCATGTCAGAGAGGGAGAAAACAAAATAGGTTGATAACACACTCAAGAATCTGCATTGTAGACTGACTATTAAAATTAATCTTTCCCGATAGCCACCTCAATGCAGGTTTTTTTTTTTTTTAAGATGCAACTGGGGGAGTTTTATCCATGTCTGAAATTAGAAATGTCTTTGTTTTCTGTGTAAAATAAAATTGGATCTCTCTGAAAACCACAATACCCACCCGCTTCTCCTCCTCATCTTCTGCCTCTTCCTCCTCTACCACCTATGGTGAACATCAGTGACATCCTTTTCCCCAGCACACATCTCTTCCCAGAGACAACCACTGTTACCGGGTCTTTTAGACCCTTCCAGAGGTATTTTGTGCACATACATGAGGCTCAGTTTTAAATTTTGCTCTTCTTTAGTCTCTTTGATAGTGCCCAAGCCTGGAAAGAATCATGTAAAATGTCAAATATTGGATTCTTTGTCTTTTTTAGAGAAATAATTCCTAATCATTGTTAAGAAGTTAAGAACAATGCAGAACTGTATGAAGCTTTGGGATATTTATAGTTCAGAAACTGACTGAAAATATGATCTATGAGGAAGATACATAGAGATGATTTACTTGCTGTGGACTGGTACAGGTGTTGTGTATATCTGGAAGTCACTTCCACTCAGGTCTTCAGTTCTTGCCATCCAAACTCACCTCATAGGGTGGAAAATAGTGTAAGAGAAGGTAGACTAAGAATTGGCATGTATCACCTTTGCACTGGGTATAGAACTTGCTGGGGCACCACTGGCCTGGTGGCTCCTTGGAGCCAAGGCTGACTCCATTCCTTGCGTAGGAAGGGCCTCAGGAGCTTGATCTACAATTACAACATTCATTCCTCATCTGAAAGGTGAAAGGGCTGCTGTATCCTGGTGGGGACTAATTCCTAATGAAACGGGAGATGGTTTTGTATTTGTGTATTTGCACAGCAGATGGACTGTGACTCTTTTTCAAGCAAAAGAAACTTGGTGCAGAGGCTGAGGTATGTGCAGCCAAGACTTGCTCTGAGGACTGTGAGACTGTTCATAGAGTGGCCTGAACCTGGCCCTCATGTGGTCCACCTCATCTCTACCAATGGGCGCCAACAGGGATTGCTATGACCTGGACTTGGAAGTTCACTCTACCTATAGCACATGTGGAAAAAGCATGTGAACATAGAAAAAGTGACTTTTAGTCATAATTTCTAACAATGCACACAAAGCCTGTCAGAATAAGTGAGATTGATTTTTCATGTAATTATGCAATGTTCCCAAGCTTTCTTTAACCCAGTTTAATTAGGCAAGGGTACACTGCAAACAGAATACAGTGCTAAGCAGTTTTCTCTATCGGGTTTAGCTAAGAATATCTAAGGCATATTTGCCTTTTCTCTAAATATACTGCCTGATTGGTTGAGAGAATTAGGAACTTGAGCTCCTCAGTAAAGAACTTAAATTGCTTCTTTTGTGGACATGAACCTGTGTACAAAACAGACAAGGGGAGGGAATGAAAAGATGACAGAACTTTGAACACACAGGCATCATTTTAAGAAAAAGATGAAGAAGAAAACCCATATCATCCAGCTATCTTAAAGCTCTCAGAAATTGGCTAGATTCTAGTCTTCTGAGAAACAATCACAGCAACAGCCCTGGTAACAACTTTTCAGTGTCCCCTGCGGCCTGAGGTGGGTGCCATTTTCCATACTCCATAGATGGAGTAACAGGGGCACACTGAGAGATTCAGCAGTTCTGTGAGAACTCCCAACAAGCTGAAAATAGAGCCCCAGATGGCAGCCAAGTTTCCTGCCCTGAAAGTGAAGAGAGAGACCTAAAAAATAGGATTAGATTTAAAAGAGCATATATACTTTCCAGGGGCTTATCTGAACTGTGTCTCCTCTCTGACCCTCTTTGAGTTTACCCATCATAAGTAATAGCATGACCTCTTCTTCAAGTCATTCAAAAATGCATTTGTTCTCCATAATAGAGAGAGAAGCTCCAGCCAAATTATATTCTAATGTATCATAGCCTTGAACTCGGGGACCATTTTGCATTGCTGACTAGGTGGCTGCTGAATACATTATTGGTCCGCCAACGTTTGTGTCAGCTTTGTGAAGAGGCAGGTTTCCCAGCTTGTCTCCAGTATTGCTATTGTTAAGGCTTTTAAGGGGGTGGGCAAAAATAAAAAGGAGAAAAAGAGTGAATACTGGAGTGTAATCTGCTTTTGTGACTAGGTAAGTATAACAGCCTCATAAACCCTTGTTCCTGCGTAAATAGATATAGTCATGTTGAAAATGAGTGTGTCTCTGACAGGATTGCCATATTCCTTGCTGGGGCAGGTGTAGTAGGGTGGAGAAGGGCCAGAGAAACTCAGGAAGGTAAGTATGCTAAAGAAATGATTGAATTTCCAACGTTCCCCCTGGCCTGAGGAAGTTGTTAGTTACTTACCCAGTGATTTGGACATGAAGAGAAGAGTCCATAATTCCTGATACTCCAGGCCCCCTTTTATATGGAGAAAATACTGAAACTCACTCTTCCATTTTAATTTAACAGTTTGGACTCAGATTTATAGAAGAGGCAATCCAAGGAAAGCATAAAATGACTTACTGATGAGAAATATCTTCTTCCACTAGAACTGGCTGGAGCCAGTCAGTAAGTGAAGCCAATGCATAAAGTAATAAATGCAGTATTGTAGTTACCCAGGCTTTGCTAAATCACCTATAACCATAGCATCTGTATCCTTCTCCAGTGAATCTATGTTGGCCAGACCCCTGACACTGCATTACTAATACAGTGCATTAAACAGTCCCCTAGTGGCTGCACAGAGGTGTTTCTTCCCAAATACTCTCTTAGTGCCATAGAGGAATAAAATGGTGGGGGTGGGAGGAGTGGAGAGGATGGAGTCCAAGGTGCTATTGGAGAGAGGCCTCACATAGTCCCATGCCAACTTGGCATTGCCACCATTTGGGATCCATGAATCCCCTAGGCCTAGGTCCTGGAGCATTTTTCATACACAAGGAGGGAAGTTGGCAGGGTCAGGGAAAATGTTTTTCTTTGCCTGGAGGCCCGAGTGGCTGGATTGGGTATTTACACTGCCTGAGTTTGCCAGATTATCACTCAGTCCTCCTAGCCCACTTTGGCTGTGTAGACTCTGCCTGTGTGAAACTAAGAGGAAAAACTGCACCCCCGCTCCCACCACTGCCACTGTTTCTGCCAATTTCTCTCTGCACATGTGATTTTGGCCACATGAAATCTAGTGTATTCATGGCAAGGTGAAAGTCAGTGTCATAAGGAAAACTATACTGTCCAACAATCTTGGAAACATCCACTTGCCACCTTTCCCATGGAAAACAATAATTTATTACAGACTAGTTAGGAAGGATGCATATTATATCTTCATGAGGGATGATAGATGTACTAGAAGAAGTAACCAGAAGGAGAACAAGAATAGGTGTAACCCTTTTCTTTTCTTTTTGTTTCCTATTTGCCAAGCTTAAGGTTCATGTTGCAATGAGAGTGTAGTGAAAATGTCTCCCACCTGGGAGATTGGAGATCTTCATTTAAATCTCTACCCTAACATGAACTAGCTGCCCAACCATTCTGAGTTTCTTCCTAGGGAACATTGGAGGGTTGACCTTGATGCTGTCTAGAAAGTCCCTCCTAGGTCAGATGTTGGATTTTCCATCTGAGTCTTTCTATCTCATGGCTCCCCTATACCCACATCTCACAGGACCTGTTCATTTGATTACTTCACTTATTCATTCATTCAGATGACAAACAGGTGTTAAGTCCTTTCCTTTGAGTTCCAGTTTCTTGAAAGAGGCCCACAGTCATTGCCTTAATTTTCTTAAGGCCTTTGGAGATGTTAGCTTTTCACAATGGCCACCCTGACTCCATGAGGCTCCTAAACTTGCTCCCTGCAAGGCCAATGGCTTTTTCTCATCCTTTCTCAGCTTCTTCTGACCCTGGTGTGTTTGACATGGTTGACCACATGCTCCTTCAAGAAATTCCTTTCATGCTTTGTTCCCTCTGGACACTCATGATACCCTTTTCTGTCTTCTCTTGTGCTCTCTTTCTGCCACTGTAGTGCTAACCTTGGAGGTTTTCTTTTGTTTTTTTCCTGTTCTGTGTAAGTCACACCTCCCTCAGTGTCTTCAGTTCCTACTTTCCTGCAACTGACTCTCATATCTATGACTTTAGTCCAGAATCTTCTCCTGGGCTCTAGAACCATCCAGTCATCCATAACCTGGGTTCTTATGTTTGGATATTTGACCAAACATCCCCAGTCAGCTGGTCTGAACCACATTCATTCTCTTGCTTCTGAAATCAGTTGCTGTAAATGACATTTGAATCCTAAAAATTGTGTCAGCTTCTCTTAATCTCCTGACTAGAACTCTTGGCCTTTCATGTTTCCTTGCTGTTACCCTAGGATATGTAAAAAGTTACTAAATTGTGCCAATTCCACATGCAACTTGACAATCGTATGTCCCTTTCTTTTCCATTTATACTTCCCCCTTGGTTCCTTTTAATTTAGTCAATAATATTAATTGATTTCTGGGTGAAGAAGACTGCATGCCATGCCATGAGAGAGGCAAAATATGAAAGGTATGGTATTTTCCCTTTAAGAGTAACAACTTAAAAGAGGCTATCTTCATGTAAATTAATTATAAAGAAAGGTGGAAAGAGGTGACAGAAGAGAAAAAATACAGTATCTGGGAGTTTGTGATAGCTACAAAATATATTTTTGTTAAATTTGATTAATCTCAAATTCTATTTTTATATTCCCAAATGGCTCTATCTTGTTGGTCTGAATTACATTCATAGTTCTCATTTCTTCCATTTTTCTCTATGTTTCATGCAAGTCAGTTATTTATTTGATGCCCTGCTTTCAATATTTGTAGTCTCCTGAAGCTCTCCAGGTAGTTGAAGTCTCTTCCTATTACTCTGTTTTTTTTTTCTTTCTATTTTTAGTAGTCTTCCCATCTTCATTGTAGGGGCATCATACCTTTATCTGCCAGGGAAACTGCAATATGCTCCCAGATCAATATCACTTTATTTCATCTCCATTTATTCTTACCTAAGTACTCTATTTGATCAACAAACAGTTTACACACCTGTTTATATGCTCTGTGGTATGAGTTGGGTATAGAATGTTGGATGGGACCTGCTTCCATCCTTTGGGTTCTCATATTCTAGTAACAGAGTTAGACAAGCAAATAAATAATTTTAATTCAGTGTGGTAACATGCTACAATAACTCTTATAGTTAACATTTATTGAGAACTAAATATGTCCTAGGTACTGTTTTAGATTTCTTACATATATTAATGCATTTAATCCTCACTGCACTACAGGAGATCAGTATTGTTATTTTCCTCATATTACTCCCCATGAGGAAGCTGAAGCATTTTGTGGAAGAGTAAAGATTTAAAAGTAAACAGTCTAGGGGCACCTGTGTAGCTCAGTTGGTTAAGCATCTGACTTCAGGTCAGGTCATGATCTTACAGTCTGTGAGTTCGAGCCCCACGTTGGGCTCTGTGCTGACAGCATGGAGCCTGGAACCCACTTCAGATTCTGTGTCTGCCCCTCTCTCTTCCCCTCCCTTACTTGTGCTCTATCTCAAAAATCAATAAACATTACAAAAAAAAATAAAAGTAGGCAGTCTAACTCCTGAGCTCACAATCACTAATGTAAGTGACCCTCTCGTGTTCTGATAACATATAACACGTGTCTGTACTATTAGACTATGAAGCAGGGTTGGTGATTTCAGTAAGGAAGACTAGCTTCATGGTGTTTTAACTGTCTTGAGAAAACTAAGTAGTATTTAATTGGTAAAGAAAGGAAGAAAGAAAGAAAGAGAAAGGAAGAAAGAAAAAGAGAAAAGAAAGAAAGAAAAAGGAAGGATGGCACTACTTGCTGGTGAAAAGCTTGAAAGGGCTGCTGTTTAGAAGGTCTGGTAAGTAGTTAAGATGCCTCTGTGGAAGATGAGTCTGGTGGGGGTTAAGGCTAGAACATTGACATTTAAATGATGGAGGAAGTGGTGGGGGTTAAGGCTAGAACATTGACATTTAAATGATGGAGGAAGTGGTGGGGGTTAAGGCTAGAACATTGACATTTAAATGATGGAGGAAGAAGACGAGTCATGAAGAATGAGCAAGAGTAAAGGCAAGTAGAAAAAGAGACTAACAGATGGCTTAGTGTCAAGGTGACTATGAACCAGGAGTTTTAAAAAGGAGATGATCAACAGAGACAAATGCACCAGAAGAGTCAGGAGGATGTGACAGAGAAAAACCTAATAGATTTGCAACTTAGAGAGTTACCAGTGAGATCATAGAGTGAAGAATAGTGGCAGTGCAAGACAAACTCAGAGGATTATTGAAAAAAATGGAAGTAGAAAAGTAGAGTCAGCATGTGTGGACTTCTTGTTGGCTAATTTGTATATACACACCTGTGTTCAAACACATGCCAGTGCACGTCCATGTGTACTGCTAGTGTTCAATAAATGGCAAAGTTAACTTTTAAAAAAGATGAATCCAACAAAAGATAGAAAAACAGACTTGAAAGGAGAATGTGCTCTTCCTCATAATGACCTGTGTTTAATAAATAACCTTCAGTAGGTTGTAGCTTGTGATGGCATGATATGGAAAGAGCACCCAGTGGCCCCTTGTGTCTCTTGGGGTACTGCTTGTTCTCTTTGGTGGCACCAAATTGTACTGGACAAGTTACTGTTCTATCTGGACTTGCTTCTTCTCTGTCAAAAATGAAATGATTAAATAAGTCTCTCCTAATTAACGTTTTTAAATTCTCTGATCACCTTTTAATGCACAGAAATCACCATTAGGTAATGGGTGGCCACTCTTTTTAATGTTTTC